>NW_010249743.1:0-18740 GCF_000690775.1 Eurypyga helias
TCAGCACCGCGTCCACCCGCTTTGCCACGGACCGGCTAAGGGCTGGTTGGGTGGTTTTGTTTAATTTTGCCGGGGTTTTCTCCCCCCAGAACGTTTTGCCGACGGATTTCTGGTTTGCACTGGAAGTGGCAGGGGATGCTAGGCAAGGAGCAAAGCCTTTTGCGAGGGCTGTGAGATGCTGGTGTTTGCCTGGGAAGTACCTAAGGCGGCTCCTGCACGGGAGGCTTAAGGACAGGACAGACAGGACCAGAGCTGGGTGATGTGGAAAGTCCGAGGCAACGAAAACCAACCTCTCCCTGGCGGGATGAATGTTTCCTGGGATAGGGCATCCACAGCCTCCCTGGGCAACCTGTTCCAGTGCCCCAGAACCCTCACCGTAAAAAATTCTCCCCTATATCTAGTCTGAATGATCTGACAGATATTTCATCCATACAAAGCTTTACTCTCAGGTTGCTTTGTGGTACAGTTTGAATGAAAATGCACTGCCTGAGCATGATTTTTCTGGTGAAGGAGTGGAGAGGAACAGGCGTGTTAGAGAGTACCTGAGCCTTCCCTTCTCCCCTGTCGCCCTGGACAGCAGCGAGGGGGGTGGCACCAGGTCCGTGGTGGGTCTCCGTGTTGCACTTGTGTGCCTTCCTAGCTTCTCCATCCCAGAGCTGTACCTCTCTGCAGCGCCCCGCCACCTGGCCTCACGATACGTCCTTGGTTTTCCCGCTCTTGTCTTGCTTTTAGCAGGGACACCTCACTTGGACGAATGTATCTGCCTAACAAGCTTCCATCCCTCTTTTGCCCATGTTCTTCAAGATGAGGGTAAGCCCAGACCCCAGCCCTCCTGTCCGGTGCATGAAGATGGAAGAGCCCAGCTCGCAGGAACACTATTGTTCCAGCAAAATAGAACCAGTCAGTGTGGTTGATTGCTCTGTTACATCTTCCCAGACAGAGCCTTGGCTATAAAAATAGATGCAATAATCCACATGGACAGTTGCAATTGTAAACAGCATTCAGAAAGCAAAAACGGAATTCATAGTTTGACACAGACATATCCCCAGTCCATCAGGATGTGACACGTTGGCAACATGTCTGTGCCAAACTATGAATGCCGTTATTTACTTTTCTTCTGAGTGCTATTTAGGATTGTAACCTTCACAGTAAATTAGTGTATCTATTTTATATCAGACGTTTTCCAAGAGGCTTTGGTATTGTCCGCACTTATTATATTCACAGAATTGATGTAAGTTAGACTGATTTAGGCCACAATAAATCTTTGGGGACTACAGGCTGTGCTTATGTTAGGAGGGTTTGCCAGCATAACCCTACCAGCAAAATCCTATCTGGCAGAGGCAAGGCCTGTGTTTGGAATGAGAAATCAAAGGTCATCAACACTGAATAGCTCTCCACTAGATGGAACAATGGTGCTTCTGCTGCCAGGCCATTGACAGGGAGTGATTTACCCAGAAGAGAATTGGGGAGAGGGGGGTGGAGCCCAGAAAGTACTGGATAATGGTGAGGCAGTCATGGGACAACTATTGTTCATCACTTCTCCTGGTGAACTCAATGCAGTGAAGGAGAACGGTGGAGCTAGGAGGTGTCTTGGTGTGTGAAGACACATTTGCACCCACTGATCAGGCCAGAACCAGCTCTCATTTAGAAGCGGTGTCACCACATGGTGTTCTGATCGCTCTACTAAATATCTTAGTGTGTTCTTTTGACTGGGAACAGGGTCCAAGCTAGCATATGTCCAGCTTGGAATCATAGAATCATAGATTGGAAGTTGGACCCTTTTGCACCTGTCTGCATCGATATGTCCAAACACAATGGTTCAGATGTTTTTTGGGGGGGCTTATTCCATGTACAGCTGAATGACCCAGCCTGCAGAGAGACTATATGTACTGTGTTCTCTTCACTCCCTAGTTTTTAAATTTTGTTAAAAGTAATTACATTTGCCAGGCAAGAATTGTTTTTCATAATCTCATGCTGCTGACTGTTTATACTTATACCAGCTATGTGCAGATATTTTTTATACAAGTTAGGCTTACTGAACAACTGCCAGATAGTTCTGCTTTCCTTCTTGAATTTTAATTGCTTACTTGCCCAGTGTCTATTTTTAAAATGGAACTGTAAATGGAACAGTAAGTTCCATCACTCACCGTAGAGGCAGGGGGTCAGCGCCCTTCTTACTCTTCCTCTGCTCCCTCCTGCAGGGAATGTGGAGGAATCGGGACCTGAGCTGTCAAAGCATTTAACCACAGGAATAAGCATTTATGTTTAGGAATGCACCTAGGCACTCTGCAGGACTGAAAGTAGAGCTCAGTATTTCGCCAGTCTGAGATCAAGGTTATCAGGACATACCAATTTTATATTAGCAGTGTGATCATCTACAGACTCACGTGAAACAACGCACACATATATACGTGGAGACATAGAAACAGCTGTCATTGCAGCGTGCATGGAGTAGGAGGCTAGAGAGCCGTGCAGTCACAGGATCTTGTGTGATGAGGAGAAGCGTGTTCTGGATAGTGCTACTAAGGGCTTATAGATCCCCTCATCCACTTAGCAAATCTGTACCTACACAGGGTTTCAAAGCAGAAACTTTGAAATATCAATCTGCTTTCTCCTCAAACTCCTCCTACTTGGTGGAAAATGCATGTTCATTCAAAGGGCTGGTTTGAACACTGAAGCTAGACTCTCATCCAGACCTTTTTTTTGAAGACCACCTGCCACCAATTTCTCACATTACCCCCTTTCACTTCTGGAAAACAATTATACACCTTATTCTTCATCAGTCTTCCTATGGTCATCATTATTTCAAGACACTCAGAACATCCATTTTATCTCTAGTATTATTGCTTCTTGAATATAACTGACTTCTCAACTCTATCCTTTTTCCCATTTTTAATATTTCCCATTATTTTTAGACTACTGGGAAAGGGAGGTGATCTTGTGCAGGAAACTAGCAGGGAGCTGGAAGCCAGTATCATTTTCTTCTCGACACTTTAAATGACACACACCATTTGAAAAAAGAGACAGACATTCTTATTATTGCCATAAACACAAGCATTTCCTCATGAAGCAACACTGGTTTCTTCTTACTCCTTCCATACTGCTTTTATAAACTCTTGAAGTACAAAACAATTGAAATACAGTAGGTCTCCCGATTGCCAGAGATAGCAATTTCAAATTATCTTCTTTTCTTTGAATAGCGTTTTTCAGAACTATCGTATCCTATTTAAGGGTAAAAGAAGATGTGTAAGATGTTTGGATAACATTCTTGTTAAACTGCAAGACATCCTCACTCCTTATTTAGTCCCTGATTCAATCAAATAACCATGATAAATGCAGAAGTCAAATCACAGCTCAAAAGAGCATCACAATGACCAGTTGGGGTGTTTAGTTGTTTGGGCTTTTTTTAATTTTTCAAGATGTGTTTAACTGATATTGGCTAGCTCTCGACACTTGCATACTTCTAAGGGTTGTCTCTATTAACTTCATCTGACCATGTTACACAGCAACAAAAATTTCATTGTCTGAGCTGCTTTTGCTTCCATTTTCCTCTTTCTACTCCTCAGAGGGCTGTAGGTTGGTAAGGCTGTTGCACTCAAGTTTCACCGAAGGCTTCGGAATGCTGCAGCGGGGGCAAGAGGAGCTTCGGTTGATGCACTGCTGCTGCTGCCTGCATGCAGGGGCTGCTGCTTGCTCAGCAAGGAGCTGGTTGGGGAGCTGTGGAGGACAGAAGGCTGAAACCACTGCTCGCTCAGGCCTGGAGTTGCCATAGATGCGAGATGTCAGCAAACAGCACCCTGTGAGCGACAGTGACTTCGGTATTGAAACTCGGTCACTTTTGCCATCACTTCCCCGCCAAGGGGAAGGTTGACTTCAGGCAGGGGTGTCTAGCCCAGGAACCGTAGGTGGGTGCCTGGGGATCAGAGCCACCTTTACAAGCCTCCATAGAAATGGAGATGAAAAATGAAGTATTTTAAAGTAAAGGTTTAAAGAGAGAGAGCTTAAGAGAGCTTAAAAGAAGAACAAGTGTTCATAACAAGACAGTTCTTGCATACTTTTGTGGTGCTTCTTGCATGCTTGTGTGTGCTCCAATTCTGTTTCTAGTAATTCCTCTGACCTTTCTTACCTAGCAGTCAATATGAACCTGTGAATTACAGCAAAATGAAAGGAGAAATGTTTAGCATACTCATATAGAGACCAGAGAAAGAAGAAAGGATGCTTATAGATCTGAATTCTAACTGCATTTTTCCAATAGAAGTAAGCAGAAAGAAAATAATAAGAACATATTTATAACAGCACATCATCAGATGCCAAAATATGATTTGGCATATTATTCATTCACTGAAAAGGCAGCTAAACAGGCTTGATTTCCTTAAATATTAAAAGAACAGTAGGCACTAGAGTCCCTCAAGCAGTAGGAAAATACAGAGCAGAGCCCTTACAGGTCATTATTGTCTATAAAAATCAATAAATAACTGCATCATGTCAGTGAATTTTTAAGTCAGTTCATTCCATATGGTCCATCTTCCCTCAGACAAGCCAGTTGCTAAAAACAAGCAATAAATCATCCCTATTCTTTTATTTTAATACTATAAAGAATATTTGTTTTTATAACCAAATTGATTTAAGACTTAGTGTGGCTACAAAACATTCTAAACAGATGTCTAACTTGAAAGACACTGGTATACTTTCTTACCCTCTAGTTATAGAAATCTGGGGTGCGTGCAACCTGAAGCCTAGATTTGTAAGCCCAAAATGCATTTAGGTAACATATGTTGTTATAAAAAAGTATTTGGAATAATCAAATATTATTACTATTATAGAAATGGAATAGAAAGCATGCTTGCTGCACAGCTCTGTAACTGAAGTAAAAGCAGTGGAAACAGAAAATTTGTTATGATACTTTGGGTTTATGTGCAAAGAAACTATCAATGTATTAATATGTGGATTTGTGTTTAGAGGACTCAGAGAAGAGAAAGCTTTTATTGACACATACATGAAGAATCTGAGGTGTAGCACAGCCCATGAGCTTTTATAATTGTTTGTGTGTAGCACTTCCCCTGAGAAGTATTAGAAATGTTTCATCTTGAGAGACGCATCAACAGAGAAGCACTGAATGGTTTTTTTCTTGACCTTGGGCTCAGAGTTATGACAGTATGACAACAATATTCTCTTCCCGAAAATTGCCTGCTGCCTTCCCCTGACTGGTGCATTGATTGGTAAAGCGGGCACTGTATTTCATCAGACTATTCTGGAGATTTTCCAGTAGAGGATTAGGACTGGCAAGGAGGCTAAACTCAAATCAAAGGGGGAAAAAGCAACCACAGTGAAAAGGGGTTTCATCCTGATCTTTTTCTTGGTCCTGTATTAGATAGCAGGTATTTCTTCTATCAGGAGGAAGTTCAAGGATCTGATATGAAGCTATCTTGCCCTTGCACACAACAGGTATCAGGAGCATGCCTGCCCAGCTCATGCTGATCCCACAGTGCCCGGTCACTGACTTTCTGCCTCTGCTTCCTCTCTACAGCCTGTAGCTAGAGACAAACAAGGCTGTTTCCTAAAGGAGTCTCTGGCATATAAAGCAGTGTGATTTGGGAATGGGTGCCAGCTGTGATATGAATGAGCAATAAGGTAGTGCTGGGCAGGGACACACTCAGCTCAGCTTCCAGTCTGGCAGTGGAGAGCTCCTTGAGATACTTAGAGCAGCCTTAAGCTGCCCACTCCAAAAAAGCAGCATCCCATAAGCTGACGACACTGCACAGTGGACTTCTGGTGTGGAGGACAAAGACGCAGAGCAATCGTATTTTCATGCTCTGGATGGCTTTATGAATTTTTAACTGGCAGAAGAGCACTTGCAAAATATGGATGCTCGTGTTTGTGCACGTGGTGAGGAATGGGAGGGCAGGTCTCAGCACATTTTTGTATTTTCATTCAATCTAAAATGTTGACTAGCGGAAACTGCAATTTGATACCCGGTTTGAGCGCCTGGACCTACCAGGTTCCTTGTAGAGGGTATGGGGGAGAGAGGGATTGCATATGGCTAATGGTACAGAGAAGGGAAGCTCTGCATGACTCAACAGCTTCTTGTCTGCCCTACCATAGAGTCTAAAGTGTTCGTCTGGGTGAGGGGAGGCAGTACTGTCTCTTGTACTCCCTCAGGAAATAGCTTGGCTGTAGGTATTTCATGCACGTGACTTTGTACATGACTCAGTACAAAGCATAGGTGTCCTCAGGTGTGCGAACAAGTGTGCAAATACTATAAATATACATAGTAAATATATACATTACTGTGCTAACAGGAAATGTTCAAATTCAGGAAAAGGCAGAATTTGAGATAATATCTTAAACACAGTGAAGTCAAAGTTACGGAAGTAGACTCTTCAGGGTTGTTGCAAGAAGACAGCAACCCAACTTTCAGATCTAAAGCTACTTTGCTCCCTCAGGAAGAGACGAATTGAGACAGGTGAGTCTTGCCAGCACAATACCTGGTGAAGGTTTAATCACTTATGTGCTGATAGAAATCAGGTTTGGGAACCCTGTAGCTTAGAAGATAGGAAGCAGGCAGAAATTTTGACAGAGCCTGTCCTCATGGAGTTTGCTTCTTCACCTTTGCAAGGTGCCATGTCACCTCTGTATTGACTGGCATTTTTAACACCCACATCCCATTCAGTCACCTCAAGTCCCTCTTCTGCTAGGTCGTCTGGCAAGTTTAATATTTTCACCTGCCTCTGCTGTCATCCTTGGCCTTTCATTCTGTCTCCTCCTTTGCCTTCTCCTTGTCATAGAGAGACTTTGGAGAAATCCTGCAGTTTGTCCCAGAGGCAGGTCTGTCTCCCATTCCCACAGACAAGCCATAAGTTTGGTCTTCCTTTAACTCAGCAGGTCAGCATGTTTCAGGAACAGGCACAAAGCTGTGTTTGTCAGTACAAAGCTCCATGGAAAGGACACAGCCAAAGTATTGCTTCAATGTACCTTTGCCATCTTCTTCCTTGTCATTTATAGAAGATTTGAGCTAGTGCTTGATAACGTTTCGCTCAAAAAATGTTCTGCTAAGATACATACTGAAAATTCACAATGATTTTTCTGAAGTGATTTCCTTTGTGATCAAAATCCAATGAAAGACAAATTCTCTGCCATGCAGTGCTCTGCTCTCAAACGTTTGTGTGGCAGGGTTCACGGTGCGTTAGCATGGCCTATGAAAGCCAGGTACGCAGCACCACAAGAGAAGCAATGGCCAGGTTAGAAAGCTGATGCAGGAGAGATGCAGTGCCACAGGAATAGATGTGATTGATTCCAGGGAGTGAAGGGGAAATAAGGTGGGGTTTTCCTTTAGATATCAAATACTTCTTGATTTTGTGGATGACTGCAAAACACATTTAATACATTTAATTAAGGAATTACTTTAATTCCTCGGTAGACACATTAGATATATTCAAGCCAAGTTTTGGTACCTTTCGTAAAGATCAGTTAAGTAGCGTTAGCAGGTCTCCTATTGAATATCTTCAAATCGTTATATCAAAACCAACAAAGCTTTAGGGTTTTGATGTGACAGGTCAGCTGAATTTGACAACACTAAACCTTCACCCTTGTTTCTCCAGCTCTGGCCAATCTGGCCTTGTCCCTTGCTTTCCCGGGTACTCACCACTTGAGCTGGGGTGGGTTGCTATCCTTCCTCTAAGCTCACAAGAGGCAGAATTTCCCCCCCCAGAAATGAAAGAAACACAAACAAGAAGAAACGCAAACTGAGATGACATATGTAGCAGGCTGGGCAAGGGCTCACATTCAGTTATTTTCACCAGTCTGCTAATCCTGATACTGCAGTAAAAAAAGAGTCCCTGGAGAGAAGGAAGGAACATCTCGTCTCTCCCTTGGGGAATACTAAGGGAATTTTTCTGCCTTTTTGGAGCTTTGAAATCAGCATACCAACCTCAGGCACAGATCAGTTTTTACCGTCTTCTCTGAAGCACTGATGACAGGGTAAGTGTCCTCAAGGGAAGGAGGTTGGCTGGTGGTGGAGCAAGGGGTTGGGGTGCCATCTCCATTTCTGCAAAGTCTTGTCAGCCTTCAGCTATCTGGTGCGCTCTTTCAGGAGGAGTCATCAATCTTGTTTCCTTGGCACTGGTCGTCTGTCATCAACCTCTCTTTTGTTGGCCATGCCTAAATGTGTGGGTCTGAATGAGTGTCCCATGCCAACAATCCTGTCCAATTTCAGAGCTGGGAGACATGACAGGAGCCGTGCCAAGAGTGCTGTTTGCCTCCAGTGCTATTGTTGGCCACTTCCAAATCCTTGATCTTATTCCATGCTGCAGTATCACATCTGCAGCCCTGCACTGCATTACAGTGGCAATACCACCAAGGGTATCAGCTTCTGCCTCAATATAGGACTGTTTACATCATCATGTTACCCCAGAGGCAGGCATCAGTCGGAGCATGATGACCAGGACTAGCTGAAAAACATCGCTTGCATTTCCCAGGGTGTGCCTGTGGAGTCCTAGATCACACAAGCGCAGCAAGACAAAAACTTGGCTGTACCAAAACATTAAGGTGGAACAGTAGCACCTGCTCACTTTGACCACAGGAGCAGTATCATCCTTCACATTTCTCTCCCAACCCCTCCCATTTTTCCCATGGAGCACAGGCACTGCAATGCCCTGAAGAAGGAGGCATCTGCACAACAGCAGCCCTTTACAAACTGGCTAACTTGTCTACCCTACTGTGACTGCCCCTATGGATGGGGAAGGCTTGCATATCCCTCTGAGGCAACAGATCACCTTGAGAAGCAAGACTCCAGTTCTGGATACTTAAACAAGGGCATAATCAGGCAAGAAGTTCTAGCATGCCCCCTCTGTCTTCATGGACTTGGAGAACTACATCAAGACTATTGCCAGAGTCACTGCGGTGTGAGGAGCCCATCTACAATCCACCAGGACTCTGATAGTTAAAGATTTCTTGCACTGTCTTTCCTCAGGAGTCCTCTATGCGTCACATTGTGCCAATGGAGAGTCTTTGCTCGCTTTTGAATGCCCAGATGTGCAGATAAATTTTCCTGGTTTGGGGGTGAGGAGATCAAGGCATCTCTCTTAAGTATTTTGGTATGTATGTCTGGAAATTGAATCCAGTCCCTTTTACAGTTAATCACTGCCTGGCAAAAAGGTTCATATACAAAGTTGGTTGGTGATGCAGAACTTAATACTGCGGTCACAGATTTATACCAATGGTGAGAAGCATGCAATAATGCTATTTTTGCAAACTAGATTGTTAGTTTTGAACTTTCAGAACTTCTGCTTAGTTTGTTCTTTGTCTGCCATCTCAAGAGGCTCATCCTGTAGGCTTAAGGACAGAAAGCCACGTGAAGATTCTGGCTTGTTTTAGGGTCCTAGTGAAAGAAGCTAGTACTGAGAGAACATCACACTAAGTCGTTAAAATATTGCCACAGTGACCTGTGGTTTTCAGGTATTCTAAGCAATTGAGCTAAGAGAAATAGATTTCAGACAGTAGGTAAAATGATATGGTGCATCCCATTTCCCTCTTTCTCTCCTACTCCAGCATAATCTGCTAACATTATTCACATTCTTGTAATTTTTGAGGACAGATGTAGTTAGTGAGGGACAGCGAACGATGTTGGTTTTAATCTTTTTTCGGTCTTTGTCTTAAAAGAGTATTCGGTGAAACTCTCGGGGAGGAAATATGCTCCCAGAAAATTCAGTGTAAATCATTTGAGCAATCTCATTTAAGATCCTTGTATTTTGACTAACACTTAGAATGCCAAATGGATTTCCACAGTTCACCAATAAAGTATGTTACCACAGTAATTTTTCATCACTGAAAGGTCAGAAGTGGTGATATATATTAACACCGAGAGGATATATACATATACAGATATTGGAGGGAACTCCAATCTTACCCACTATTGGAAGGAGAAAGTGGAACCCCTTGTACACATCTACCAGTTGTTCCCCAACAGGTACTCCATCTAGGAAAGGAGTACCTCCTTGTGTCCTTTTCCTCCATTATTAATTGACCAGGGAAAGGAAACAACCCATGCTCTTTCCTTTGCCCTGTTTTTTTCTGGGAAATCATGATCTATGGTGGGGAGATGGATGTAGCAGGCATAGAACTATCAAAGCCTCGAAGACAGAAGTAGGAAAGATCTGAAAAGAGCAATTCAAGATTGTGTTGTTTCATGTGTCATGCTTGTTTTGTTCAGCTGCGATTGTCAGTGAAGAGATGGCTTCATTTCACACATGAACCTCCCCTGCTGCAGATGGAAGTGTGCAACTGCCTTCTAGACTCCTGGTCCATAACACGCATCACTTGTTCTGCCTGAAGATGGTAGGTGCTGTTCTCACAACTCACTGTCATTCTTCTTTCCCAGGTGGCCAGGGAAGAGAAGGATTAAAGCAGCAAAAGCTTGGAGAAGAGTAAGGAAGAATGGATTGAGAAGAAAGTGATCGAAGCAGTTTAGAAGACAAGTGATCAGAGCTGTTTTCTTTAAGGCCATCCTTTATCACTGCATCTGCTGTGGATGGGCCTATCCACTCTGTCCAGGTGAGGTGCAGGGTCTAATGAGATTATCCTCTCTAGGACAAACCCCTGCACTGAGACATCACCAGATGCGTGTAGACTACAGACAGACAACAGACTGATGCTGAACTGAAGAATAAAGAGTTTCCAGCGAGATTCCAGAAATTCCTTTGGTATCCTGTTTAAGTGCTTCAGTATCCTATTAAAAACTCCCCCATTATTATTTTCCGCAAAGCAAGTCCGTTTATTCTTGTCCTTTTCTCAGAAGACGTTAGTAATAAGTAATCACCATTCCATTCTAATATGTAGGATTTAATACGTTTCTTCTAGAAATAAAGAAGAAAATGGGGAAAAAAAGAAGCCCAAAACAACTGTCATCTGTCTTTTGCCAGACATCGTTATTTCTAAAACTCTGATCACTCTTGTTGCCCTAATTGCACTCACTGTTGAGGGTCTTCTTTACTTGTGTTGAAAACTAGGCACTGCTTCGGTTTGCTGATAGCCTCTCCGAAACCAGCACTCTCACGTGGCAAGATGGACTGGATGATGTTTGTCCAGCAAACCTCAGTTCTTGAGTGGAAAGGCAGATAAAACAGGAGCAACTAGAGCAGTTTAATTATGTTTTCCTGAAGGAAATGTGGGCCGAGGGAGGGACATGAAGATTCCAAAAATCTAATCAACACAGAAATTGATTGCTCAGGTCTATCTTTTATAAAGGGTTATAAAGCTATCCAGAGGATACTTTTCAGACTTTCACATCATCCCTTTCTGCTACACTCACATCTTTGGAGAGAAGGCAAAGTACATTCATCCCAAACCAGAGATCAACTCTGAATGCCATTTCTCTCCCTTCAAAGGTTATAGGAGTTTTCCAGAATAACTTAACCATGATTTTTTTTCCATAAAAAGTCGCTTCAGGATAAGATACAGCACCCTCTTTTGAATTAGACAGCCCCAACCTGCTCATTGTTTTGTGTTATTTCCCGTTCATTCATGGTATTAGAGGCTAGTACACCAAAGAGCGATGAGATTAATTAAAACAGCCTGGCAAAGCTGTCTAGGGTAGGGGAGCTGCACTAGAATATCCTGAGCCATATTTCAATTAAGAGCTCTGCAGATTGTGTCAGTGGCAGTCGTCATGGTCAGGAAATTTTCTTGCCGTAGCAGTGCCAGCCTTGTGCAATAGCACTCCCCATAGCTTTAAGGATAACAAGTCAAATGAAGCAATGGTGATTTCTGGTGGTGTTCTGCAGTAATTTGGAAGCTTTCCACCTTTAAGACTTCATTTCCCACTACGGAGAAAGACTGGCTGGAACTGGCACTTCTCACTGCTGCCACTGGTAATCTTACCTTCACTAATGGCGTTTGGGAAGGGGGGGAAGCAGCAGAGGAACACGTTCACTGTGGATTGCAAAAGGGAGACCTGTAAGACTTCTACTATTTTCTTATGCCCTCTTTTGAAAATGGAGCTGCACCATGAGATGTCTCTCTGGCAGATTGCAGAAATGCATGTTAATCAGCTGTTGAAACCTGCAGACTTCTACCAGCATCTCTAAGAGCGGCTTGCTCCTCAGCTGACCGCTAACTTCTTCAGGTGTTTTGGGGTTTTCCTCTACAGCATCTGCAATCTTTTCTAACCTCTTCACAAAGGCCATGTAGAAACTGGTCTTGTGTAGCAAAATGCTCTTTCCCCTTCCAGTAGTCAACTTCTTTCTTGTGATCGTCTCTGGAGTAAGGACAGATGGCTCTGTCCCAGGAAAAAGAGTGGAGTGTTCCTCTGCCAGTCTCAGCACAGGTCTCTGCCCACTGCAGCGAGACAAAAAAATGAGGAACCATCTCAAGCGGTCCCTCTCGCATGCCAACTGGAACGCTGTCCTTTCTGAGTCACCACGGGGGCTTTGAGTGCACTCTTTGCATGCCTGTTATCCACTAGTCCAACGCTGACAGACAGTGTGGGAAGAATGTAAGTGGTGTCATTCCAGAAGTCGTCTCCCGCTGCCCTTACAGCCAAAGGAGAGGGTTTGAGGCATAACTGTTGCTGTTCATCTCTACTGAGTCTCCTTAGTCCCAGTCTTCAGGCTTGTCTCAGGGGGGCAGAGAGTTTTCCTGCTGTGCAGGAAAAACAAGGCATCTGTCACAAGCCGCTTGCCAGTAGAACTTTTATGTACCAAAGATTCTTTTGTTTACAGACTTTTTGGACCTGTAGCCCATATTTTCAGACTGTTAAAATATTCAGCAATAGTACTCAGCACCAATGAAATTCCCAAGCATGTTTCTTTAGAAAAAATACAGGTGACACAAAAGCATTTTTCTGATCTTTTTGTTCTTTCCACTCCTTTCTTCTACTAGAAATTGGAGGGAGTTTATTTTGTCAAAAGGATTATACCCATAGAATGGTAAAACTTTTATCTGCTTTAAGAAGGTGAAAGTGCAGAAATGAAACCCGCATACAATTTGGACATCTGTGTTTAGAAATGCAACTTGCCAAGTGGAATAACTACACCTGGTACTTGGTTTCGTGATTGCACATTGTGATACGATGTGTTAATTTCTTAATATGCTGACTTAGAGTGGCTTACAAGTTTCACTAGTGTGTTCATTTTATGAATCAGTTCTTTACTGTTTTCTAGTATAGCATTTGAGTTAAAAAGACATACATTATTAAAGCACAAATAGATCATCATTGACATCACACCATCTGTAGATTCTGATCATCTATAATGCCCACTCGTACACACCCTGTGCACTTAGTGCTGAAGTCAGCTTCTCCTGCATTTCAATTTAGTGTTTCTTTGGTTACATTTAGGTAATACAGAGTATCTTATATCCCAAGGGAATGAAGACATATATGAAAAAGGGGGAATCTTGTCAATGCATATATAAACACCTGAAGGAAAAGCGCAAAGAACAGTCGGGCTCTTTTCAGTGCTGTCCCATGGCAGGACCAGAGGCAATCAGCACAACCTGAAACATAGGAAGTTCTATCTGGATATCAGGAAATACATTTTTACTTGACCAAGCTCTGGCACAGGTTGCCCAGGAAGGTTGTGGAGTCTCCATTCTTGGAGATATTCAAAAGCCATCTCGACATGGTCCTGGGCAACCAGGTCTAGGTGACCCTGATTGAGTAGAAGCGTTGGACCAGATGACCTCCAGAGGTCCCTTCCAACCTCAAACCTTCTGTAATCTGTTGTGATCTATATGATTCTGTGAAAAAGACATGGTAAAATTTATTTTAAAATTAAAATACTCACTCTGATTGTGCAAGTCAAATGTTTCTGTCACTACAATAAATCATCTGCAGAACCATTGTTTAAAAGTGTCTCTTTATTTCAGTTAAATTTAGCTTGGTATCCCCTTGTCTTGCTATGGAACAATTAGGTACTAATTATCTTTCAGTCAAAACTACAGAACTTCTACCCATTTTCCAGCCGTGCTGTCTGGATCGTTCTCAGTCATCCAGAACTATACTGCATGAGGAGGGGCAAACCAATTCTCTGATGAGTGAGCCTGCTTATTTTTCTGTCGAAGTTCAGAGTCAATGAAGCCTGGCTTGCTTAGTGCACAGAAGGAATGGAGATAAAGAGGCAGAGATATGCAGGGTATTCCTGTGACAAGTGCGTCAGCCTTTCCCTTAGTACGTTTCTCCTGTGGTTTTTGTGGTATCCAGTATGATACACACCATTCTCATTGCTGAGTGCATTCATTTAATCTGATGCCTGATGTCTGCCACTTGTTTATTAGTTGTACTGTTGACACACTCCATAAACCTAAAAGCAAGGAATTTCTCGTGGAAACATAGGTATTACCAACAGCACAACAGGAATTCTGTGTACAGTGCTCAAAGAGTCAAATATCCCCAGTGGGTTCTTCTTGCAATAGCTTTGCTGATGTATCAAAAAGAGAGGAGAGTGGAGCCCGGCAGTATTCCAGAGATGAGTCCTTCACAACCCTTCTTCCAGAAATCACCCCAGGCCCCCAGTGCAAAGGAGGAGGCCTTTAGCTGTGCTGTAGGTTGGATACCTATGTGCATCTGACAAACCTCTTGGGTGCAGAAATTGCTATCAGGCCTCTGGAACAGACAATTCCTGCAAAAATGGTGTCAAGGAAGAAAGTCTGGAGACAGACATTTCAGAACTATACAATGGAGATCCCAGTGGAGCAGTGAAGCCACAGTGATATCTGATGGAAGGGAGGAGAACTGGGACAAGCCCATGAGGTATATTGTTTATGTAGGGTTTGAACATCCTGACCCCAGTTTTCTTGGTGGAATGGGAAGTGCCCTCATGTTTCCTGCTTAGACAACTGGTATGTTCTTTGGGTGAGGGTATCGATGCATGGCAAGAGAAGGAAGACAGAGAAGAGCTGGACTGGACCTATCTTTAGTCATCATGGCAGTAACATTTGTAGGGTAGAGCTGATCTATCATTAGCATTGGTGCTTTAATGAAGCACGGAGCTCAGACTCACAGACCTCTGACTGTGCGTATGGACAACGTTTCCCACAGCTCTGGTTCTCGGGAAGGTTTGTCAGCTTGGGCACAACGTCAGGCTCAAACCTGACATAAGTACCTCTGGGTACTTATGAGGGTCTGCACACTGACAAGTAAGCTTCCTCGACAGCGAGGGGCATGGGAGCAGGAGGGAGATACCTAAGGAGTTCTCCTGGAATCAGCATGGGTTCAAGTGGGACTGGCACTGATCCATAGCTAATGGGCTCCAGCTGAATGGACCTGACTGCCACTGGACATCTGCACCCCATAAACTCACCACTGTGTTTCAGCAATAGAGCATTTTTCTGAAGCTACTGAGTGTTGTGAGACAAAAGCTGTCACAGGGTCTCTCTGCATCTCTTACCTTCCTTATCTCCTCTACCAATCATGGTGTTGCCCATGGTTCCCTTATCCTGCTCTCACGGTAACCCTGAGGCAGTTCACATCCAGCATGTGCTGCCTACTGTCTGCCAGGTTGAACATTGAGCTAATAAGCCTTCCTGGATTTCAGAGCATAAGATGCTCTCAAAGCACTGCGACTTTGCCACAGGTAACGAGCCCTGGTAGGCCCAAGTTTATAGATGTTTGTCAGATTACCTAACATAGCCCAGAAACAGCTTGACTATTCTTATGATAAAGGTAGAGTAAAATTGGTGGAAAGCAGTAACTTTACTGGCTAGCAGGAGTGCTCCAGACTTACCCAGACAGGCAGTGGTCTTCAGTTACTTGTTTACATTCTGCTCTTCAGTAATACAATAAATATCAAGTAACTCTTCTGGAACTCAAGATAGGGATCTGTCGCATTTTTCAGTCTTGGCACAAATACTCTTTATTAAAAACAAAAATTGAGGGAGGAGGAGTGGAAACCAGAAAAACCATCATAGATGGTTCTTCTGTTAGAGTGAAGGAAACTGATAATATCTGTAGCTTTGTCTTCACTGTAGTTTGCGCAAGTGCCCAGATAGCACTGTGTCCACCAGTTCCTCTATTGTGCCCATTGCAGTCTTCTGATTTTCCCCGAAGTGACTAGAAGCAGAGAACAGTTTATTATTCATTTAGTTTACTCTACTATACGATACATGGCTTAGTATTTACTTTTGAATAGCCTCACTGGTGGTTAGAAAATTCCTTGGCATTTTCATATATTACTAATATATTGGCAAATGCAAATAATATTTCTGGGTTTAGCTTATGTCCTCTGAAGGTTTGTCCGTGCCCTTTCGGATGAGATCCCAGTGGCCAGAGAGCATAGAAGGAACTCACTCGTGGCAGCCACCTGCGAGAGGGAGGGATGAGACCCCGTCAGACCTCCTTCCTCTGGCAGAGAGGCCATGTGAGCAGCTGACTGGAGTGGGGTGCATCTCAGCTGACACCTGTTTGCGCCTTTTGGCTGACAGCTCTCCCATTAAAATAAAGCTCTAGTGGCAGCAGGGCTATGACAGAGGGCCAAGAGATGCGTGCCCGTGCAGCTTTGATGCGTGAGATGAAAGGGCTGTGGGCAAGCAGGACAGGAGAGAAGGAGAAAAAACAAATAAGGGTGTTCTTTGCTTATAGGGACTAGGAATGGATCTTGCTCACCATTCATTTCTCTGCTAAGAAAATAGAGTGATGGTACCCTTGTACCTGTAATGTCCCAGAAGAACCAAAGAGGTTGGGGAGGCAGAACAGGGAGCGGGATGCTGGCTCTGCAGTGGCTGGGACAGGCAGCTGAGCCGAGACTTGCAGGCTGCTGGCATTAGGCATTGGCGGTGGCTGCTCTACCAGTCAGTGTCGAGGCCACTGTCTGGAGCGGGAGCATTGCTGAGGCCTAAATATCAACCCCCTGGAGCACCGAGATGCACCCCAGCTGTAAGGGTAAGCTGGGAGTGGAGTGCAGCTACTAACCGGGGCAGCATGGCTATCTTACCAACCACATGATGCTGAGAGTCAGGACTGGGTCAGGATGATTGCCAGCAGTGGATGGCTATTTCTCTTATTAGTTAACCAGGTTTTCCAAGTTTACATGTTGTTGCATTTTTTTCTCTTCTCTGGCCTCTCTCCTTGGGTCAGAAAATGTGTATGTCTAGAGTCCTTTTGTTTAGCTCTCAGCTTGGGAGCGGGAAAAAGTTACTCATGGCTGAGCTCTCAGGATAAAATTTAATTTCCTGGGTCTGGGGCTAGTAACTTAAACTGGTGTCATTTAGGAGTATTTTTAGCAAGAGCACTTGAACTGGTGGAAATGATATGACAAGGTACAGGTACACTTTCTTTGCAAACCAGAAAGAAATGTGAATGCTACCAAGAACGGGGAACTTCAGTTATTCTGTGTGTACTTTAGCGTTATCATCTGCACCGATCAGCCTCCCCAGCCGTTGGTTGTCTTTGTTTTCATTTTCGCATGAACACAATGATGGTGCTTTTAGACGGAGGTATTTCAGGCACTGCGTGTTACGCAATTTGCTCTTAAACAGCTGAGACATGGGTGCCTATCTGTGTATGACAAGGATTAGTTTATTGCTTGTTTAATAGAGATCTTGAAAACTTGTTTATAACTGTTTACATACAGTTTTTTCAACAATTCAGATTGCCTAAGGCTACGGCATGTTCCCCCTGCTTATGCGCAGCGTGTAACCCCTCTGTGGCCTCAGGCAAATGGAATGGTTAAAAGATTTATGCACTGTGTGGATAAACAAAATCTGGGAGAATTTCCCTGAGGCTTTGCCTGGATTGGCAAAACGGTGTGATTTTAAAACATGGTAGTTAGTACCTGACATTTCCCATATATGCTGGTTTTGATGAGGAAAAACCTGTATGAGAGAACCCGGGTTTTTAAAGGAACCCCACTTAGGTGTAGCCTGCGTTCGCAGATTGCCCTAACTTACTTTTTGTAAGACCGTGACTACTATCACTGAAATACAACCCTCTTTCCTAGCGTAGACGTAACCTGAGAAAATAAATACCTTGAAGACTTCGAAGAATTTCCCTGACAGGGCAATGCAACTAACAAGCCAGGCTGAGGTGGAGATATGGGGAATTTCTCTTTCTGGTGGAGGAAACAAAGAGGCTGCTGCCAAAATCTCCTGTGGGTTTGGATCCTGACCTGAGCCTTATCAAGGATTTCCTGGAGCCCAGTATCAATGGGAAAACTTGCACATTGAAAAGTGTAAGGCTTTCACTTGCAGTGTGCTTCCCTTGTTCTGGTTTCATGCTAAACCCACAAAAGTCTAGAATTTAGGGCGGGGGGTGGGGTGGGGTGTTGGGGGAGTAGCCAAAGGATTTGGGAAGCCTTGCTCACTCTCGCTCGGCTTTTAAGTGAAGTACAATGGGCTATATATAGGCTGTATGTAATGCCGATTCCTCAGGAAAGTGATTGATTTTTCTTTCAGTATAAACCAGTCTGTCACTGGCTTAGGCCAAAACGACATAAAGATGTTGGCTTGGCTTCCAGCACCAGCGAGGAAATTAATTTTACAGCAGCACTGCTTGTTTCGCCAGGCCAGCATTCGCCTGGGCCTCAGGGCGCCGTGGGAGCCATTTTCCTCACACCTCCGGCATAGGTGGGGAATGTGGGCCTGTCGTGAGGACACATCGCCCCACCATCGCAGCCCCGCTTTGAAGCCACCCTCCCGGGGGCAGGTCGGTGACAGCCGCCGGGTGCCGGTCCGGGGGAGGGGGGAGCTTCCCCAGATCCCGGCGGACGGAGCAGGTTTCCCGCTCGGGAGCTGCAGCCACCCGGCGGTCCCCC
>NW_010249744.1:0-3103 GCF_000690775.1 Eurypyga helias
TAATATAAAACCACATATATATATATGTATATAGGCATCAAATTCTTTTGAAAATATAAACTGGATCCATTTCAAATAATGTGAACTAAAATCAACTTCAATGTTTGATTTTTTTTAAGTAGGTTTTTGGACCATCTAAAGGACAGATTGTTTCCGGTTTTTGCCAGGAAAGCAAACTCGCACACGTAGGCACTCATTCCGTGGAGTCCACCTGCTCTAGCTTCTCTGCTCCTGTTTCAAGATCCATAATAATTATTTCTCCTTTTTTCAGACCAGCCACACCAAAAACCTCTATCCAAACTTGTTTTCAGGCAAGAAATGAAATCCCTTAAAATACATAGAACTGATCATCCTGTCAGTCCCCTGTGTCTTCAGCAGATGGTGGTCCATGGGCAGGACCTGAGGTAGGGACAGCCCTGAGTCTAGGCACAGGTCCTCTCCCAGCAGGACTCATTGCATCCCTGGGCCATCTGAAGCTTCCCACCACCATCCACCTCTGTAGGTCCCAGCCGGCTCCCACACTGCATGTGCAGATCAGCTCATGCACTCCCTAAAATGCCTTTCAGGCAAGCAAAGTTAGGTTAGAAATATTTTGCAAACTCTTTTTGGCTGAAATGGGTTTAGGGGGCAGTCCCAAATCTCAGTAAGGGAGGAGGAGGGCAGCCCCAACCATGGACCAGTACAGCCTTTGCTCAACACAACCACAACAGGAGGAGACATGCCCATAGCAGGCAGTGGGGTCAGCAGTAGTAGTCCAGCCCTCCAGTCATCACCAAAAAAATATCTACATCTGACCCTGTCATCTGAACTTTCTTCCTCATCAGTGGGGAGAAATAAGTTCTTGTAACATGCTGTTCATCTAACCTGTTTTAGAGAAATTAATTTCACCTTACCATGCCTGTACTTGCACAGGTCTACTGCTGGCCAGAGGAATCCCCTTCTTCTGCCTGAGGGGGGTGGAGGAAAATACTAGGAGGTGGGAGCTGTGTGACCCTGTGTTTCAGAGTTCTCCAGTGGGAATGGATTTGTCATATTTTTCATTACAGACAGCAATCCAGATAAATGAGCCTTCAGTAGATGAGATTTAGGTTTTCCGAGTGCTTAAGTTGTGGCAGCTATTCCATAGGAAACATTAATTTTCTCAGTCATTTTTTCATTTACAGCAGCCGAGATACAGTACTTGAGATATAACGTGTACTAGACATAATATATAATTTGGTGTTCCCATTGTGTCTGAGCAGCAAAAGAATCAGGTTTTTCAACCCTCCTGAAAAACATGTCCTTGAGTGTAAGTAAAAGCCAGAGCTTGGTCCCTCTTGAGGAAGAATTACATGTACATAGCAAATGTATGTAACAGACCCTGGCCCTCTGCTTGCACAGGCATGGCTTGTGCCTTCATTCATCCACCTGGAGAGGTACAAACTCCCTTCTAGTCACTAACACTGCTGTGCAAAATACTACAGACAGACTGCAAACCTGAGGGTGGCCCAGTCCTTTACCTGCAAATTTTTCTCCCAGAAGTGACACTGACAGCCCACTGACTCTTACTGTTTCTTTCCCTTAGATGTTTCTCCACTCCATGACAGTTTTTTTGGCCCCAGAGAAATGCCTAACCCCTCCCCTTTAAGACCTACACACACATACCAATGTGTGCTTCTGAACTCTGGGGGTCTGAAGCTGCTTACAGTAGGGAAGATATTGAAAATCACAACTCGTTGAAAATTCAGTTGTCTAGTGATGTAAGTTAATTCTATCTGTCACTTATCACTAGTTCTGACAAAAACAACACAAAAAAGATAATAATTTCCTCCGTACCAACCTTAGGTATTCAAAAATTATTACCTGAGACCTCAGAACCTGAGCTGAAGCTCCATGAGACATTTAAAAATAACATTTTGGTTTTGTCACAGTCTTGGACATACATACTTTCACTGATTTTTCTACAACCAAGAGGGCTAGGAAAGATCCCTTGCTTTAACAAAAGCTGGGTTTCTGACCTTAACCTATGACTTGGGAGTTGAGTCTTTAATCCTCAAACTGAAAATAATTTTGAAAACACTGACAAAACTATTGTCTTCTTCTGCCTTTTTATAGTTCACACATCCCACAGAGAGTGTTAAGGCTTCAGAGATACTTTAGAAAATTTTTGGAGCATGTGGTTGACTGGTTCTCATTTTCAGAAATTTTCTGTACAACACATTTCTGTGACTCCTTGTCACTATCCTTCTACTCCCCTCTTACAGAAGACACTTCCAAAGCAGACCTTTCCACTTCTCTGTCTATTTGTTTTCTTGACTCTTAGATCATTATTTGCATTCTCCTGATTTCCTTGGGTAATAGGTAGATCTGAAGTCAGATTTTAAATAGTAGAGGATAACATCAAGATCAAGTTTCCACGTCTATGTTGCGTACTGTGTTGAAATAACTACAGGTTAATAGGAGCCTTATAAATGAACTAATGAAAATCAGCCAAAAGACAGAAGAGATGTGGGAAAAAAAAGTCTGTTATCATTATCTTGAAATGTAATCTTGAATTTTGGCTGCCCTTTTGTCAGGTTAATATAATCAGATAAGGCTGTGAAAATACAGAGAATAATTAGCATCTTTAACTTGGAATACATTAAGTGGTAATTCAATACTGAAAATATATTCAGTTTTGTCTCTATTTGTGCAGAATATGACAAAAGATTAACTATCTCTGAGGTTTCACAGTTGTAACTGAGAACAATTTGTAATAATGGAAAGACTGCCGTATTTTATCTGACAGAAAATATTTATGTGATTTCTCCTGTCCCCAGGTGCAGCGGTATTTCATATAAAAAGAGTCCCATTTGATAAAACATGAGGTAAAACAAATACATTATACCAATTGCTCATTTACTAAAACGCAGACATGCTCATAGAGGCAGTTTAGCATAGGTGACTACAAAATTCTTTTACACCTTGAATAAGTCTTCATCATGGAAACTACAGTGTCACAGTACTCATTTTTATGTGCTTTGGGAAAAAGGGAGGAGCTTTGCAATGAGAACAGTACATAATTTACATGTATATATATGTTTCCTGCACCAAAAATCCTCACTTGAATCATAGAATCATAGAA
>NW_010249745.1:0-13702 GCF_000690775.1 Eurypyga helias
ATATATATATACACACACATATTTTTAATATAAGTCATTACTCCATTAATTATCAGGTCTTATTGGTTTTTGAGACCCAAAACTGTTTTGACCAAATACTGTGTTTGGCTGGGTGTCACGGTTTAAGCCCAGTCAGCAACTAAACACATCGCAGCTGCTCACTCACTTCCCCTACAACAGGCTATGGGAGGGAATCAGAAGAGTAAAAGTGAGAAAACTCGTGGGTTTAGCTAAAGACAGTTTAACAGGTAAAGCAAAAGCCATGCACACAAGCAAAGGAAAACAACAAATTCATTCAGCATTTACCAACGGCAGGCGGGTGTTCAGCCATCTCCAGGAAAGCTGGGCTCCATCACATTTAACAGTTACTTGGGAAGACAAATGCCATCAGTCCAGAAGTTCTTCCCTCTTATTCTCCCAGCTATATGTGCTGAGCATGGCATCATATGGTATGGAATATCCCTCTGGTCAGTTGGGGTCAGCTGTCCCAGCTGTGTCCCCTCCCAGCTTCTTGTGCACCCCCAACCTGCTCACTGGTGGGGGGGGGTGAGAGGCAGAAAAGGCCCTGAGTGTGTGTAAGCACTGCTCAGCAGTAACTAAAATATCCCTGTATTTAAAAGCTGTGTTTCCAAGGACTTTGCCAACAGGAAGAGGAACGGGGTTTTGTTGCTATCCCAAATTTGCTGAGAGGAAGGGGGGGAGTTACCTGTACTTCCCAGAGTTTCAGCCCCTGCTGGCCTTTCCCTCTTGCTGCCTTTCCTATCTGGTTTGAGGCTGTGCAGAGGCCTGCTGTCAGGTGCTGGGAGCAGGGTGGTGGCATTAGAAGGAGCAGTGACAAGGCAATGGTCTCTGACTGGTGGGCTTCTCAGGCTGGGAGAAGGCAGAGCTGCTTTCCTCTGAACAGTCAGCTGCTGCCAGCTCACATGACAGGTCTCACGTGCTGGTGAAGTGCTCACAGCTCGCTCTCTCCTCCCTGACAGTGTAATTACACCTATTTCAAGCCTCTGGAGACGTGTGTGCAGGATAACCACGACTACTGCTGGCATGATGCCATCAAGCGATTTTTCAAATGTCCTTGTGGAAACCGAGCCATTTCCCTTGGCAGGCTCCCAAAAAAGCCCTGCAGGTAAGAAATGAGCCTGGTGAAATAATGATGGGGGCTGCTGTGCCGTCCATTCACAAGTGACGTGCTGGGAGTCACATAACCATGTCCTAAAATGGGAACGTTGGCCCTTGTGCTAAGCAGTGAGGGAAAGGTGTGGGGCTAGTTCTGGACTCCCCTCTCATGCTGCGTGGCCAACACACACCAAAGTGATCCTCACCTGCCATCTTCATCTTTCAGTGCCTGTGGCCTCTTCAAGTGGGAGCGAGACGGGATGCTAAAGGTAAGTGAGCCAGCAGTTTGTGAGCACCTCAGCATTCGGGCTGCTTCTCTTGGTATTTGTGTCCCTCGCTTTGCTTCAGTGCCCTTACCAGCTCCCAGCCGAACCCAGCAGCTCTGCCTTTTGTCAGGTGCATACAGGCTTCTCTCCTGGCTTTCTGTTCTTGAAGCTTTGTTTTCTTTATGAAGTAGTTCTTTCTGGAGAGGGTGGTGAGGCACTGGAACAGGTTGCCCAGAGAAGCTGTGGATGCCCGATCCCTGGAAGTGTTCAAGGCCAGGCTGGATGAGGCTTTGAGCAACCTGGTCTAGCGGAAGGTGTCCCAGCGCCCATGGCAGGGGGGTTGGAACTGGATGATCTTTAAGGTCCCTTCTGACTCAAATCATTCTGTGATTTCACTGGAGGGAATTTGCTTTTGACCCAAGCTGTAAGAATTCAGAATGTTAAGGTTCCTAGAGTTTCTGTCAATATTTAATCAGATAATTTAGCCCTACCACAACTTCTGTCAAAAAAAAAAAACTTGACATTTTGACATCTCGCCACACGTGTAACTTTTCTCCATGGTTCATGTTTCTAGGAGAAAAAAGGGCCGAAAATTGGTGGAGAAACACTTCTGCCGAGAGGGGAGGAACAACCAAAATTTCTCAATAGTCTGAAGTGACCTGATCTTTTTCACAACATTAAGGATGGACTTCTGTGTCTAAACTACACTGGAATGCCAAGAGGATTCTGGTTTTAGGGATAAATGAGCGGGGGAGTCAATTCCTGATGAGAAGGACATCCACAAAGTCTCCACCAGACCACTGCAGCTTTGATCTTTTCAAAACTGACTTAATAAGGCTGCACGTGAAATACCCGTTCATGCCTGGTTTTCCTTACTAACAACTTCTTTACAAGATTAACCTAGAAAAGAGACATCTAGAGACAAATTTGTCCCAAGAAATCCCTAGGGATCCCACAATTGATGTTGAATGGCTGGTGTAGGGTGACCTCACCAGAATTTTAAGTGACACATCAGAAAGTAGGAGGATTGTAGGCACCATAAGCACCTCTGAAGTTGATGCCATTGTGCACCAATTTGTGAGTGGTTTTAAAGAGCTGAGTGATTACATTTAAT
Source organism: Eurypyga helias (assembly GCF_000690775.1). Classification (NCBI taxonomy): domain Eukaryota; kingdom Metazoa; phylum Chordata; class Aves; order Eurypygiformes; family Eurypygidae; genus Eurypyga; species Eurypyga helias. Next base: position 2,497 of record NW_010249745.1, read on the forward strand.
GGCTTTTTACCCTTTTTTGGCATTTTAAATTTCCCTGAAGTCGTTCCTAGCCATCGCCATGTCAACCCTGGCTGCTGGCTCAGCTGCCTGGGGGACAGTGGCTGTCTCGCACCAAGCAGGACGAGATCTCCAAGAGTGGCTCCTGAGAAGGGCTGTCTGTCTGAAAGCACATCTCTATGGGGATGCCTGTGGCATCTGGCCAGCTGTTCCTGGTCCTTCTGCTGGCCCTAGCTCATACCCCAGTGGGTTCACGGGGTATTTTTAAGTGCCGAAACCCACTAGTACCTCAGTGATTTGGTGAAGCTGCTGCCAACAGTCTCGCACGTCCCAGTGGCATGGTCAGTACCTCTTCTGTTTGCATGCACAGGGGCTGGAAGAGAAATTAGTTAACTTCATACGAAGCAACTGGACAGCTTGACCTCAGTATTCTGCCGCCTCACCTACTGGTGCTGCTGGGGGCAGCCTTGCCCAGGCACCCTGCATTCGTGTCAGTCTCATGTCGATACCGTTTGATGGGAGGGGTGTCAGCGGCAGGTGTCTAAATATGTAGGGGTGCCATTGCTTGGCAATGCCTCCTGTTGATTCCTTGTTCAGAATAAATGCAGAGCACACTAAACCGCTCCCTGGGTTTGTATGGTATCATTTCTCTGAGGAAGAGGAGGAGTTGCTCGCTCAACATCTTCATTTCCCTGAGCGTTTGGTGCTGAATCACCAAAAGCAGTTGGTTTATGGTCTGTAACCCTGGCTGCCACGCGATTTTCTCATTCAGACCAACTGGAGTTTCTCACCTGCAGTCCATAAAGCCAGCATGAAATTCCAGCCAGTTTCAGGTGCTTTTTTTCCCCTGTTCCTGTCTCTTTGGCCAGTGGAAAGGAGATTTCTGCAGAAACGAAAACAGGATGCAAAAACCAAAGCCAGTTGCTTTGCTTAAACCCCCTCAGTAACTGAAGAGTGGGGACAATGGATTTGATGTGCCTCAGTCAGGTTTTGGAGATGATACTTCTCTTGTGCCCAGCAGAAGCAGGCTAGGGAGGAGAGCTACCTGCTGGGACACGCTGCCACGTGAGTGCACTGCCCCGGCACCGTGCCAGAACAGCCTGTGGCATCTCCACGCTCATACACTTCCACCGATGCCTGGGAGCAAGAGCAGAGGCAGCGACCCAGGAGCGGCAGCTCAGGTGTGACCCAACACGCCCAGTTGGATCTACGCTGTCACTAAAGCTGTCCCAGTTTGGGGAACATGACACAGACCTTCAGCCTCGGAACGAAGAAGCCCAGCTGCATGCCAGGCTGTGTTCTCAGGAGAGCTTGAGATCAACGTGTCACGGGATGCGAGTCTGCCCTGCCACTACCAGTAGGTGTAAGGTGCTAAATTGGATTAACATTACACAAACCTCCGCCACCACTGGTGCCTCGTGTATCTATGAAAACGGGCAGGAAGATGCCCGGATTCTCTCATAATCTACGAAATCAGGCTTGGGTTTTAGATCTGTTAAGCATCCTGCCTCTCCTCCGCTACTGCTGGAGTGTTGACTTGGAGCACCTCGCCTTGCTGCCACAAATTATCTTTCCTTGGGTTTTTCAGACAAACACTTTGAGGGGGAAAATCAAACCTTTAGCATTTTCTCCCTCTGCACTAACCCGTTTAGGTTCATTAGGTCTGGAGTGAAAGCAGTGTAATGACCTCTAAAGATGCTTTCACAAGAAACACGCCGCTATATGACCTTCTGTTTGGCCTGTCAGTTTTTGCCGTGGTCTTTTGGGCCGTCACGTGCAAGCTGGACTCCCCCAGCCATTTCACATCACACGATTTTTCCTGACCCAGTTGCTGTCTGGCTTTTCCCTCCCAAATTACGTCCCCGTGGGATAAGAGTGCAGGCAAAACTTTTCTCCCTTTTGGTCTCATTTCCTGTGCTGTGTTGCAGATCCTGTTTCATTTTGCCAGGATGCCCTCCTCAAGGTGCGAGTGGGTCCTCCACTGCTGGCTGGAAAACCAGCCTGGGCGATCAGTGCTCGATTTATATGATTAACAGGGACTCCAAGAACAGCAAAATAACTTGTCTGTGACCCCTTAGCTGAAAACCTGACTTCAGGAATGACGGGCAAATGCAGAGGGAGGGGAACTCCCCAGTATCTCTGGGGACCTGGCTTCTCCGCATGTGCTGTGGCTTCCCCTCCAGCACAGCTGCTGATAGTGTGTTCTGTTCTGTCTCTGTAGACTCAGAGCCAAGAGAGGAGCAGCCCCGGTTTTGGGGTACCCACACCATGTGCACAGACAAGGAGCAGGAGCATAATCAGAGCAAGGAGAGGGCAATATTTTGCATAGGAAAAGGTAATGGCTCCCTGGTTTTCCCCACAGCAGCTAAGGGCTGGAGAACAGCGACATCCAGGCTGGTTATCCAGGCACAGGTTGGGGCTGGGAAAGACACAGGGAATGGGATACATGTGCAAACATGAAAATAAGTGACCTTGGTGCAGGCTGCAATCCCAACAGGGAGCACTGCCCCGGTGAGCACCTGCTTCGTAGCTCTGGATAACTCGGCACATGTTGGCTGTACTGATTTTAGGAGAGGACACGTGACACTGACATGAATGAGTGTAAAATCAGCAGGTTCTTCTGGCCCTGGCAGAGCTGGAGTAAACGGGGTGACTTGGAGGAGGTCAAGGGCCGGATGGGAGCCCACCACGGGTGCTCCTGTATCTGAGCCTGTCCTGTACACCAGCAGCTCGGCATGTGCCAGAGGAAGTAATTACATGGGGTCTTAATTACCTTCCCAAATAAAGGCCTCAGTTACTCACCAGCACATGCCAATACCTGTATGCCCTGTGTGTTAAACCTGCCTACTGCTGTCAGTCTGGTTTCATTCAGGTCCGTGGAGATCCTGGGGATAAAGTGCGTGCACTGAATCTAATCATGGTGTTCGTTATGTAAATCCTTCCCAAAGGATTGCCAAAATGTGGTTCGCCACACACATGACCTCCCCATGCCCCTGTGCTGCTGTGCCTCCCGCTTTGGATAGTCGTGGGGCTTCAGAGGGGCTCCTTGTGCGTCCCTGGCTGCACAGCCAGGCAGCCGTGGGCCTGGTCGCCCTCTCCATCGTGGTCCAGGAGGAGACGATGCGATCCACAGGCCGGAAGGGTGCAAGCCCTCACGCACGGGGTAGCGAGAACTCAGGTTACCTGAAACACGGAATGCGGGTGGTTGCACTGAAAAGACTCTTCATGCGCTTCAGATGTGACATGGAACTGCCCTGGGGAACGTCGTGTCACGGTGTTAACGTGTCCCAAGAGGCTGCCCCAATGCTGCTGTGAATTTCCACCAGTGGGCCGTGACTGCAGAATCTGCTGGCTGGGATAGGAACAAGAGAGCACTGGCCGGGTAGGTCCCTCGCACGGGAGGTCATGTTTACATGAACTGATGAAGCACCTTTGGACACCAGCCCTTGCTCAGATATCCTGCGAGGATGTGCTTGTAGATCCTTTCCTGGGGATATGGGCTGCACCCGTAAGCGTGCAGCTTTGCAGAGAAAGGGCCAAGAAGCTCTGCTGGATCTGGCTCTGCCCAGGGTCATTTCGGGGGGTGGAGATCAGACTCCTTGGCATCGCAAGGATGCAGCTGAGCTGGCCTTGCACACAATCAAGGGGAGCTTGCCTAGGCTTAGCCCTCCCCAGGCTCCGGAGTATCCTTGTCCCGTTGTAGGAGTGAGAATGTCAGTCTTAGCAGGTGGGACAAGGACGTCTTTGGTGGGTCTTCCCTTCTGAAAGAGGAAATTTAATCCTAAATCTAAGCACAAAAATCCTAAAAACAAAGCTAAAGGTTTTCCTTTCCGTCTCTCTCCCAGCTGTAGTGAGAGAAATTCGGTCTGGAAACCCTGGGAAGCTGATGGACACCTGTAGCTCTTCTCTGTAGTCACAGCTCCCTCTGCAGTCAACTCAGCTACACCCAGAATGGCAGACAGTGAAGTCCCTCCATGGATCCTGTGTCACAGCACAGACAGGACACTGTTCTCACAAAAGTCCCAAGCAGAGCACCAGCTGGGCTGTGAGCCTGAGCTCAGCAAAGCCAACAGAGGAGCCTCCAACTCACTGCAAATCATTCACTTGCGCACATGCAGCAAGGAAGGATCAGGCTGGGAAGGTCTAGGTCTGGAGAGGCAGCATGGCACACCTCCCCAAGAGCGGGACTGGTGCCAGTGTTACCCAGAGGGCATGGGAAGAGATGCAGGGACCAGGATACTCCAAATGACCCACTGAGCAGGGCTGGGGGTCTGTCCTAAAGTCACCGTCTCGTTGGATGGGAGATTTTGAGCCTTGTGGGTCAAGGGCAGAACTGCACCTGACCTGTCTCAGCCGAGTGACCCCCCCAAGCTTCAGGACAAGTGAGCAGAAGGAGCCATGAGAGCCCATCAGTGCAGCCTTTGGTGGTGTTTTGGCACTTTCAGGTGGAAGGGGGGAGTGAAAAAGAATCATAGAATCCTAGAATGGTTTGGGTTGGAAGGGACCTTAAAGACCATTCAGTTCCACCCCCCTTCCACGGGCAGGGACACCTTCCACTAGACCAGGTTGCTCCTGAGGACCGACGTGTTCAACGACGCACCCACTGCCAGAATTTCTGAGCAGCAGAAGTAAAACACAGTTATTTCGAACCGCGTGTTAAAAACTTGAACACAGTTTTGCTCTGATTTAATCTGTATTTCAAAAAAATAGATCCCGAAAGCAAAAGAACCTTTCAGAAAGCAAGGAAAAACATTGTGAAAGGCAAGAGCATTATCTCAGTGCACATCCCTGCCACCGGTGCACCCTGAGGAGCACCCAACCGCACCCCCCACCTATCAGCATCCAAAGACACCTTTTCCCAGACTGCCAGACGCCAAGGAGGACTCCCTCGTTGCACAGCCTTGGATCGCTTGCGCAAGGCTGGCTTGCTGGCCCAGCACCTCCCAGCCACGTGTTGCCCTTGTGCCGGTGCTCGGTGAGGTGCGATCCCACACCAGGTCACGCCTGAGGAACTCTACTAGGTCACATTCCAGCCCATCAATCCCATTTTCCTGTGTAAGTGGCTGCTGCTTCCCCGTTATCCTGTTCCTCACACTGCTGGTGCCAATATCCCCACCTTCATCAGCTGTACTAGTGACTTCCCCTGCGAGCTCACCCTGAGGGCTTGTGGGAAACTGATTCATTCTGTTGCTTTTGCATAGAAAAAGAAGTTGGAAATGTTGAAAAACATACCATTTGATACATTCTTGCATAAAACCTTATGTTAATATAGCATCATCCCAAAGGTTTGTCCCGTGAGAGACTTCTAAATACCAAGAATGACAACATCAAGAAAATCAAGGGGTTCAAGACCTTAATCCTTCGATTGTCTAAGATAACCACAGCAAATCTCTGTTTTTCTAGGTTAGGTTTTCTGCGACGTACGTCAGCTGCTCAACCTCAGTGCGATCCCTTGGTATCAGCGTAACGCGATCCCGCGACGCAGCGCTCAGCTGAGGTACCAATACAGAGCTCAACAAAGCACACGGCCCTCTGCCCGCTGAGGCAGGGTCTGCACTCTCCCATCTGAGCAGCTCCTTCTCAGCCACGTGTTCTCCATCCCGCTCTCCAGAGGTTGTTCTACAGGGTCATTCTTTCCCCTTGCACAAGCCGTGCTCGGAACATCCAAATATCCTTCAAAACAAAAATGAGACAAAGGGAAAAGCCTTAAGGGCGAGCATAAACAGTGACCAGGATTCCCGTGTACAGAGTTGGGGATACAGCATTCTCAGCTTTGCTACCTACCCATAAAACCACACCAAAACACCTACAGATTCAGGTGTTCAAATCCTAAATATCAATGACAAAAATACAGACTAAGGGAGAGGTGCGGCCTCCGCCCCCAGGAGACAGGTTGTTCGCAGGTGTTACACGGATGGCAAGACGCCCGCGGTTCAATTCTGGAAGGCGGCAGAAGAGGAAACGGGAGGAGCACAGAGGATATTACCCTTGCAGAAGTCACCCTTGCCTGCCTGTCCCCACGGTGCCTCCCTTGTACGCCTCTGGGTGATGAGAAAGGCTCACCCACTGACTGCACCTTGCACGCTGCTGCCCACGCACTAGTGACATTCCTTGTGCAGCAGCAACCAGCAGGAAATATGGATAATGCAAGCTCATAGCCAGAATCAGGTTCTGGGTAGGTGCTGCCGCAGGCTGAAAAAACCACTGCTGTTTCTTTCATGGAGGGAAGTCTTGGGCAAGCTCCTGCCTCAGTTTCCCTGTGTGAGGGTTACTCAGTTCTCATTAGTCTTGTGAATCACAAGAGCTGGGCACTCCTGTGGGAGAGAGCTCCAACTCTGGTTTTAAAAAGGCTTAAAGCCACATGAAAACACACAGACTCATCTGAGGTTTGCACGGACACATGCTCTAAAGGGCAACAGAGCTGGGGAAGGGTGTGGAGCACAATTCCTGTGAGGAGCAGCTGAGGGAGCTGGGGGTCTTCAGCCTGGAGAAGAGGAGGCTGAGGGGAGACGTGATCTCTCTCTACAACTCCCTGAAAGGAGGGTGCAGAGAGGTTGGGGTTCGTCTCTTGTCCCAGGTGATGGGACAAGAGGAAACGGCATCCAGTTGCCCCAGGGAAGGTTTAGACTGGATATTAGGGAAAATTTCTTCACTGAAGGGGCTGTCAGGCATTGGAAGAGGCTGCCCAGGGAAGTGGTGGAGTCACCATCCCTGGAGGATTTAAGAGACATGTGGATGAGGCATTTAGGGACATGGTGTAGTGGTGGGCTGGGCAGTGCTAAGTTAACAGTTGGACTTGATAATCTTAAAGGTCTTTTCCAACCTAAACAACGCGATGGTTCTATGATCTAAATGGTTCTGTGATTAATTTTCACTCACAAGGACAGCCTTGCTACGCGTCACTTCGGATTTCACCACGTACTTAAGTAACTCCGGGGATGAGATGTCAAGCAAGCTGTGACTTTACAGACAACATGGAAGATCAGGCTCACAAAGCAGCTGGACACCCCACCACAGAGGCACACTGTGGGGAAAACCAAGACAGAACAAAACCCCGAAGGTGAAAAAAAGCCCTGTCTTCCAGAATGCCCCAGATACTGTAGTATCTGCAAAATAGGTACATTTTAAAAGAAAATCGCTGCCTCTTGCATGTAGACTTTACTGCCTTGATGCTGGCTGTGCACGTTTGGGAACTGCTGCAGATTAAGAAATCCAGAATATTTTCACCCCAATAACCAGGTTTATTTTTCTTTCAGTAGCTGAACCCATGAAAAATTTAGATTTGCTTTCTATTTCACACAACAATTTCAGTCATTCAGCAACAGCCCATTACCCCTTTTTTTTTGAGGCAGATGCGTATCGCTGCTGACATACCTGCTGTAGCCACGCTAGCCCTCCCCACTGCTACCCAGTGGGCCACAGACCAGAGCCCCTCGGATGGCACAAGAAGTGCACGTGAGCAGGCTCAGCGCTGAGCTGGCATGGCAGCAGAGCCCGCAGCCCCTCACTGACACTACCACGTAACAAGGCGCTGATCTAACCTGCACCAGCTCAGCCGGGCTGGAAGGGATCAAGGCGTGCTCACAAAAACCCACGGTGACCAGCAGAGCTGGAGGAGGAACCTGTGGAGCTCAAGGGATGTGAAGGGGCTGCCCGGAGAGCAAGGCCACACTTCTCCAGCACGGCAACGAACAAAAAGGCGCCAAAAGCACCCGCTGGTCATCCTCTGACCATCAGGTCTTTTGTTCTGCCAAGCACCTCTGCTCAGCACAGCCCGATCTGCCAAACTGGGCACAGCAGGAAGCACAAACCCATCACAGGAGAGGCTCAGGAAAGGGAACTGAGCTGGATTGTAACAAAGAGCATATACCCAAGTCTCACCCTGAGCTCCACGGAAGTCGCGTTGTATTTCTTGTGAACCATTTCTACCAGTTCTTTCTCTATGTCCTCTTGGCTCGTGTTCTTGACGTCAATGTAGTAGCACTCTGAGCTGGCGAAGTGACAGCTTATACTCTGTGTGAGGAAATTGGGCATCACTCACTACCACGTCGATTACAAATGACTGGTGGACAAAAATCTCGCGCATCCCAGATCGTGGATCCCCACCCCTTCCTTAGAGATCACGTCAGCAAATGTCTTCCTCCTTTCCAAGCACTCCTGCTCTCCCCATGGAGAAATACCCCTCTTGCTAACATGCTCTTCTTCCTTCCTTTCTCCCCCAAACACTTCCCCAGCAAGAACTGTACTACTTGGTCCCAGTATCAGCAACTAGAGTGGGATTAGGGAGAGTCGGGGTTGGAGCAGACCAGTCTTCAGTAGGGTTCTTACTTTCTGCACCCAGGCAGTCCACCAACCCACTTATTCTGTAATCAGTTCTGGCTTAAGCAGAGTCTGGAGGAAGTAAGTAGAAATGCCCCAGCAGCAAAAGCTGTTCTGTCATCATACAAGCTATGCCGGCTGCAAGCAAGATCATGCCGCATCTCAAAGGCTGCTGGAGCATAACCTGGCTCAGAGAGCTCCAGGACACTCACTGATTTACCCCAAAGGCAGACAAATGTTGGGATTCAGCACAGTATGAGGAAGCTCTTGTGTTTCTGTGGGATACTAAACAGGACTCTTGCTCCACTGGCCTGGGAAAAGCCAGCAGATGAGACTCCCCGTACCTCACATCCTCTCTGCTTTCAGGAGGAAGGAATTCCAGACCAGTAAACTGCTATGTGGGCTGAAAGAACGGACCCTGCAGGTGTTAATGCAGTCAAAACAGAATAATAACAGAGCAGCGTGTGTTGCAGTGCATGAGGGGAAAGATCTGCACTGCTAGTGGTGGCCACACCAGAGGCTACAGCTCCCTTGCGTGCCTGGATGAATCCACTTCTGAGCAAGGATCAGGCCTCCAGAGAGGACACTTTTGTTTGTTTCAGTTAAATAATCATCATACAAGACCAACAGATGATGTGTAATCAAACCCTCAGTAGGAAAATGGGTCGTGTTATCATATAAATAACTACTATTCATTGGATGATGGAGGCTCCTGCTATCTAGAGATGAGATACCAGGAAGGCAGGGGGAAGACAGTTAGAGAAGCTCCCAATATTTGGGCCAGCTGAAAGGGAACTATTGGAAAAGCAAGTACAGCCAGCCAGGCTTCAAACATAGATTCAACATCTAATTTCTACTCCTGCTCTGTTCTTCTCAAGCAGCGCCCTCAGCATGCTCTTCTCCCCAAAGAGAGAGATGTTTACAAATAAAAAGCCAAAAAAAGAGAGTGCAAAAGTACATTAGGAGGCTAAAAACTTATTGAAAAGTTCATCTACATATTCAAGAGCTTGGAAAGGTGGGGGACAGTTTGATCAGTTTAAAAAAACAAATCAAAAATATCAGAAGCTGTATCAGGAGATGGGTTCCTACCTTTCGGAAACCCGATGTCTTGTTTATCCCAGAGCCATGAATGAGCAGGGGATGGAAGAACACGGTGTCTCCCTTCTCCATGACAAGGTGAACCCTGGGACTCTTCTCATCCTCATCAATCAACCCATGGAAAAGTTTGTTGGTTTTACCCTAGAAAAAAAGGCTGAGCTGAACTCACCCAGTTACAGTCACAGCAAGAGCCGACTGTCAGTGCAAGGGACAGCAGGGACAGTCACGGATCTGCTTCCCTCTGGGCAGCGTAGTCAGTGCGCCCAACTAACAGCCTGTCCACAAGTCTTCCTACTTCAGGCCTGTGGCACAGCAAAACGGTACTTTTTCTATTTTCTGAAGCTGGATTCAGACAACTAAGAACATTTCTCAGCTGGAGAGAACAGGGGAGAACACCGGGGAATCCCACAAGGGTGGCCTCATTCCCTCGCTGGGATCCAGCCTTCTGCTCCCAATACAACCATTGCCAACACCAGGCAAGGTCAGGAAACATCTGTTCTTAAGAGGAAGATGCAGCTTGATACTTAATTGCATCCAGTTGTTCCCTACCCAATTTTTCCTCTTCGGGACAGTACACATGCTCAGCAGGCAGGAAAAAAATTCACAGGAGGAGAAAGAGTCCTCAAACTTGGCAAGGGCAGTGGAAAACGGTTGCACGTGTTTGTGCCACAATGCCATGACGTGCGGGACAATTTCTGGGTGAAGGTGGGAACAGAGGCAACTGCACCCAGGTTACGTGGAGTGAGGCCAACCACGCCACTCTCACCCGAAGTCACACGGCAGTGTTGGCCTAAAGAGCAAAACCACAGCTGCAAACCTCAGCGCTGACCTGGGCATCACCCCTCCACGGCGAGCTCTCCCCAGCCAAAGCGCCGTCCCCTCATGCACACTCCTCCCGAGCCCCCTGTGACCCTCTACCTCCCACTTTGGATAGCCGTGCGGCTTCAGGGGCTCCTTGTGCGTCCCTGGCTGCACGACCAGGCAGCCGTTGTTCTGGTCGGCCCTCTCCATGGCGGTCCAGGAGCAGACGATGCGATCCGCAGGCCGGAAGGGGAAATAGTGCAAGTCCTGATGCATGGGGTGGAGAAAAGTCTGTGTATCTGCAACACAGGTTCAAAACCTTCAACCTCGTCGAAGGCGGCACAGCCCTTTCCCTCCCGTTAAACCCTTCGCTTGTAGCACGTCCCAAGCAGCTGCTGCGTGCCGCTGCACACACTTCCGTACTCCGTCTGCGCCCCAGCCCACCACTGACTCGGAAGACAAACGGGTTAGCGTACACCCCATCCCACGACGGGATGACAGCACAGAGGTGGCTTCTGGGCCAGCAACAGCGCCAGGACACAGTGAATGCCAGGAGGCTGCCTGCCCTCAGATCTTTCGCCACCTTCACCGCCAACCCCCTGCCACCCTTTCGCCATTCACTTCGACGGCTGTCCACTTCTGTGGACTTCACCCAGCGCAGTGTTGCACAAACCTTTCCCAGTACAAAGACTTTCCAACCGCCGTGCTCCCTGTTGTCACTTGATCTACCGCTGTGTTGCAAGCGGCGTCAGCCCTGTCTGCACTGCACCCAACACGTGTTTATTTAGCCTTCTTTAAATAAAAACCAAAAAGCCTCGATTCAGGGACTGCAGCCTCCCCAGCACTCTGTTGGCCTTCGCCCCAGAGGCTTTTTACTAAACACAAATAAAGATTTCTGAAGTTTTGTTTGTCACTTCTTTTGCCACTGTGGAAATGGAAACATATCATCCATGCCAAAACGGTCCAACTTGACGATCTTAATGGTCTTTTC
>NW_010249746.1:0-2357 GCF_000690775.1 Eurypyga helias
ACCAGAGACTGAAATAGTCGCAGAATGACAGCAGCTTTCCTTTCTACCATCCCCAGACAGATTTAGACCACTGAAGTACAGATGAAACGAGCTGGCTTGTCTCTGCGACTCCCTAAGCCATCTGCTCTCCAAAATCCCTACGTATTCTTACTAGGTCAGTCACTTGTCAGCCACACTGCAGTTATCAACACTCAGAGTTGCAGACATGAAAAACAGACGGTAATCTCCTGAACCTCCACCCCCACTTACTGGAAGCAATGTCTATCTCACCACACTTGCTGCACGTGAGCAACATGTAGCTAGACAAGACATTGAGCTAGGCTGGGAACACCTCGAATGCAAATAAACCCACGTTAATTATTAACATCTGTCCTTTCTCCTTGGCAGAGGGGGAAAGTCTCAGCGTATTTACGCTGCTTCCACAATCAGCGTGCTGAATCAGTCTCCTTCCCCCAATTTCTACTTATTAGAGGCTCCCATTGGTCTGCAGGTGCTAATGGATTTTGCTCTGCCTCATCGAATCAAGCAGAAAACATCTCCTGAAGCTTGTAAAATTCCCTGGCACCCTGACAAACTATGCCAACCAAACAAGTCTGGAAAGACAATTAAACCTCATGAGACTAGGACAGGAAATCATGGGGAGTTGCTTTTCAATGACACTGACTTCACAGGGTGCATGGGACTGGTTTCTGTCCTCTCATCACTGCTGAGGACAGTCAATAGGTCCCTCAGCAGCTTCCTATGACCAACAGCATTCAAGGCAGCCTGTAGCTTTAATGCTGCCAACGTGCACACAGATCGGGTGTTAAAGTGACAAGGGAAAATCATCTGGCCAATGCAAAGCAGGAGTCTCCACGCCAAGCTAATAGCCAGCCTTGAGGATACACTAAGTCATATGTATCCCACTGTTCTGATTTTACTGCCTTCTCATTAAGAGTTACAAACAGAAACACATGACATTTGATACAGGTTGTAGCTGGCACAATTAGCAAAGTCCACCAAGCGATTAACAGCGGCCAGGAACTCATTAACTACACTCCCCCTTGCCCCAAAAAGGTATCAGTGACATGCAGACAAGAAAATATTTCCCTAAGCCCATTACCAGCCCTGTATCACTCCAATTCTTATGTTATCCTACTAGTTCTGCTGTCTGGTTCAAAAACAAAACAAACAAAAAAAAAAAGCAGAATTAAGGGGCAATTGCATACCACGGAAGCAATAAGAGAGCTTGGGTGATAGGAAGACTTTAAAGTCAGTTGCTAAACATGAGGAACTTTAATTAGAAAGCAGTTCTCCTACAAAGGCATTGCTCGCTAGCCAACAGCTCACACAGCTAGTATCTACTGGGGGTTTTTCCTTCAATCAAAGTCTAAATATAAGTCGGTGTGCACCAAAACAGTATGCAAGGCATATCTTGCCCCCCTAACTAGCTTTCCTAACATGTGCTGGTTTAACTTCTTTGTAGATTGGTTCAGGACTGATGATTTTGGAAAGATACATGGACAAACCCATCCCAGTTTTCATGATCATAGAATCGTTTGGGTTGGAAGGGACCTTAAAGATCATCTAGTTCCAACCCCTAATGATGTTTCAACACTGCACGCTTACCCAATGCTTTTCTGAGTAAGATCACTGCTAGGAAGACCTTACACTGAAGGGCTCTAGTGGGACAATCCCCACAATGCAACTTCCTTGGGCAACACCTCACCTCAGTGAGAGCATGATTTAAAATATCAGAAGGCAGAAATGTTTACATCTATTCCCTTGAAGGAAATTGGATATTTGGGGCTCCAATTCCAAAGCTCATCAGTCATTTTGTCATATCTTTCATCCAGATTAGCTTAAACTGACCCTGTTGAACAGTGCTGGACAGCAGCCTATATGTTCCCAAGAACCATTGTACAGCACCCTTCTACCTTGCCAAAAGACAGATCTATGTTCTCCTTTGTACAAAGGAATGTCAAAGTAGTCAGTTATCCATCCCACTATGCTGGCTATTGAATCTAAAAACAAAAAAACACACAAAAAACCCCCACCCCATAAAACAAACACCACAACTCACTCTCCTCCAAAACAACCTTGTATCCCAGCAGAAGCAAGGAAGCCCACAGCCAAGCACAGCAACATCAGAGTGCTCCATAGAAACACGAGATTCCTCATCTCCCACAGTCAGCTCTGGCAACATATGTAAAGAGTAGTAAATTCAAAGACATAAAAAACTTAAGCATCTGTTCAAGACTCATGTAATTTCCAAGTCCCCTGCACTGACCTGGCCACCTGCAATTTTCTTAAAATAGTCAAAATAGTCAAAACTCATTCCATTTATAGAGGTTTTTCAGAGATAAGCAAATAACAAG
>NW_010249747.1:0-307 GCF_000690775.1 Eurypyga helias
GGAACCCCGGGACAGAACCCGTTTCCAATGACGACCGACCGATCTTCCTTTGCCGTCCACCTGTAGCTGGGAACTGCGGGACCTGTGCGAACCGCTGGCTTTGAGTCCCGCGCTCACGCCCCTCCGGGTTTTCCTAAATCGTCTGATCCCGTGAGTCACGTTCTTCGGGGGTGATCCGTAACGTCTGTCGAGACCACGGCCAGCGGACCGTTCCTCCAGCAAATCAGCGCGTCGCTATCTCCGAGTTGGGTTCCCGGTGCTGGATAATGTGTGTATTAAACATGACGTGTCTGTTAGCGCAAAAGAA
>NW_010249748.1:0-810 GCF_000690775.1 Eurypyga helias
GAGTTGTGTCCCGACGGGTCGCCGTGCCGCAGCGCCGGGCAGGGAGAGCCCGCGGGTCTAGTCCTGGCTGCCCCACAGCGGCAGTGTCTCCATCGGGCAGGGAAGGGAGAGCATCCGGCCTCTCTCCAGGTGCTGGGAATGGTTGGGAATTAGGGCTGGGAAAAGCCTTCGGAGGGCGGATGGCCCGGTGATGCCTCTCTCAACCTGGATTGATCCAGCTCCCCAGCTCCTGCTGATGCTCGAGGTCCTCCTAAGCAGCCGCAGGGCAAGAGGAGGGAGGTCCTGATTGCCAAAATCTGGGATCCAGGGAATGGCGATGGCAAACCGAGGCCAGCCGGCATCACGCTGCTGCTGGGAAGAGCCTGTGTGCGACCTGGGGTTCATCATGGAGACGGAGCAGGGCACCCCAGCGAGTGCCGGGGGAGGCAGCCGAGCGAACCCCTTCCCTTGGGCCACCTTGGAGGTGATGGGGGTAGGGCCGCACGGACGCCTCCCTGAAGGGCAAACAGCAAGAGAGCGCCGCTGCCTTCCGCTCGCCCTGGAGCCAGACAGCCGCTCGGAGACGAGCAGCCTGTCGATCCATCGCTCGGTCCCCAGACTGCTAGCGGGAATCCCAGCGTCCTCATTTTTCCTCGATAAGAATAGACCGAGTTCCTTGCCAAAGCGATGCCCACGGGCGCGCTAGCGGGCACATGGCTCGTGTGTCGCACCCGTCCGTACCCAGCAGCTTGCCGGGCCTCGCGCAGGTGCCGGCTCAGGGACGTCAGGTGGATAACTGCGTGCTGGTCGCCTTTGTGGCCAGGGGGGGCG
>NW_010249748.1:823-1319 GCF_000690775.1 Eurypyga helias
CTCTGCCAAGGCACACCCGGGGATTAGCCGGTGGCCGGAAAACACGATGTGAATGCGACCTTCTGCAGCTTAATCTGCGCACATCCAGGGCTGAGGGATGATTTTTCCCTCCGACTTCCTTTCTCTTCAGCAGACACAAACCGCTCCTTTGTTTGCACCAACAATGAAGCTCACGCTTGCCCAGGGAGGGCGAGCAGTGCCAGGGCTGGGGGTGCTCGGCCTGGCTGGGTGAGGTGGGGCTCTGCCGAGATGCAGCTCGCCCTCGCCACGCTGCTCTGGATTTAGTCTCCTGACGCCTGGGAGGAGGCAAAGATGCCCTCTAGGATGCTTCGGCTCCCCTCCCCCAGCCTGCCTGGCTTCTCCCAGTCTCCGCAGGCTTTGCCATCGCGGTGCTGTCCTCTGAAGGTGTGGCTGTGGGCCACAGTGGGGCTCAGCAGCACCGTCCCTGCCCAGGGCAAGAAATGTGGGGTGGGACCAGAAAAAACTCAGAGGTTCA
>NW_010249748.1:1359-3613 GCF_000690775.1 Eurypyga helias
GTGGGGTGTTTCTTGTACAAATGGAAGGGAAGGTGAGCTTTGCTGGGGGCTGAGCTGGGCTGGTGGGAGGCAGGTGGGTAGAGCCGCTTTGTCAGAGGTGATGCTGGCAGATAAATGATGCTTCTATTGGCCTGGGCTCTTCTGCCTGCCACGGCTCTATTAATAACATGGAATACTGATTAAAGTTGGGGTTTGACTCCTCTCTGCGTCAGTCAGTGATAAGTGCTGGGGTTAGGAACGGTGGAAGGAGCTGGCCCTCTCCTAAGTCAGGGGGTCGAAGTCTCTCCAGGCCACCTGCAGTGGAAGTTGTCACGTGTGGCACTTGTAGCCAGCGAAGTCTCTGCTCAGCCTGTGCCCGTCATGCTGTTGCGATGGTTTTCGAGGCGAGTGTTGGCGTCCCTGGAAGACCCTTCTGTACCCCTGCTGTTGTGTATTATGTGGTGGGCTGGGCGGATGTCGCCGCAGTTTTGCAGGGCTCTGGGTACCCGTGTAGCTGAAGAGGATCACTGCTGTGTATATGCAGCGTGACCTGTGCCAGAGATGTTTAGATCCTTGCAGCTGTGACCAGCAGTTGCAGGGGGGCGGGAGGGGAGGGATGCTGTAGGCTGTGCCCACACTGCCCTTCGCCTGGCAGCAGGTCTGAAAGCCCATGGGCAGCCAGCGGGCAGCTGCTTTCAGTCCTAAGGAAGTGTCAGGTTCAGGTGCTGCGCTTCAGGAGCCATCCGAAAGTTGCTCCCTGCATTTTTTTCCCTACGTTTTTCCATACGGAGCTCTCCCGTGACACAGGGAAGGAGCGGGGCCGAGCTGGGGCTGAGCCACTGTGCTACGGTTACTGTGTCAGCATCACCCAGTCCTACCTGAGGGCTGCTCAGCTGCTTTTTGTTGCCTTCTGAGCCTGACCTAGATGCTGCTCTGGCTTCAGCACAGCTCGAGCGGGCTGGCGTGGCCGTGCTGCAGGGACCTGCTGGGCGCTGGCAGCTCTGGGCTGGCCCTGCGTCCCCTGCACCTGCTGCTGAGCCGGGCTGCGCTGCTGCGCTTGGAGGCAAAGGAAGGCTGGGCTAGCCGAGGGCTTCAGGCTGCGAGGATGCTTGGTCTTCCTGTGCCTAAACGGTGCAGTCTGGTCCGTGACCTGCCTGCGCTTTTGCGTGCCCAGGGGCTGCCCCGTAGTGACTGACAGCTTGGAGATGGGGCGATGCTGCCCTGGGAGGTGACGCTCCTGCTGCAGTATGAGCTCTGCTCCGGTGAAGATGGATTGCAGAGGTTGGGCTCCCGCTGGCTGTGTCCATCTGGGAGGAGATGTGCACAAGCAGGACTTGTGCCTTGCATTTTTGGTCAGGGGTGGCAGCACCTAATACTGCAGTGTTGGACAGGAGAAGAGGAATGCGAGGCCCTCTTTGCCTGTTTTCAGTGCAGTTGAATCTGACCCTTTTTGAAATAAGAAGACAGTGCCATTCCACCGTGAATTTCCCAAGTGCCTGCCCTCATCCTCTTTTTTTCGTCTGATTCCTTCCAACTCTTTCATCCCTTGGGCTGCCTCTTGTTCTCTGGGGTGTTTGCAATATCCACTGACGTCTTTTCCCCAGCACGTTAATGGTCTGGCATCTCTGGGCCTTCCAGATTGCTGTGTGCCTCTCTGGAGATGCCTGATGAATGCACAGTCTCTCTGGCAGGATGGGTAGGCGGGGTGTCATGGAGCTGACATCCGGAGCCTACCGTGACGGGAGAGGGGTGGCTTTGATCACCACTCCTCGGAGATGCTGAGCCTCAGGGATGTGGCAGCTGCCGGGGCTGCCTTCTACCCAGGAGGACGGGGAGGAGAAATCCAAGTGCATCTGCTTTCTTCAGGAAAAAGGCGATTGTCTGTCTTCAGAAACCTGATCAGGAGAATTATGGATGTGTCGGTGGGGGAACGGCATCCCTGTCTGGTGTGCGGCTGGCAGCGGCTTGGCCACTTCTTCCTTAGGGGCAGCCCATGTGTGCGAGAGGTGGCAGCCGTGCTGGGGACGGTGGGGAGCCTCGTGAGGGGAGATTCTTGCAAAACTGGGGGAAGCAAGGAGACACCTTCTTTAGCGTTTAAGCAGATCTTTACTGCAAAAGCAGATTCCACCTGGAGCCAACCTTGGCTGAACACCTTGCTCCTTCCTGAGGTGCAGTGGGATGAGAGGGCAGCACCGTGTGTTTGCCAGGGCTTGGCTTTACCCTACAAGGGCCGTCACTGGAGCCTTGTCTCTGCTCCAACATCATACGGAGCAGG
>NW_010249748.1:3653-4174 GCF_000690775.1 Eurypyga helias
AGTGGGGATTCCTCTCAGAGTACTCTTTGACTTGTTCACCCAAGTGATGGGTAGAAACCTGAGATGGTGGGCTGAGGTGTTTGTGTCACCCTGGCAGCTTATCCTGGGCTCTGTGCTCCTGGGATTGCTCTTTGGTCCTGCTGTCCCTTTGCTTGTCCCAGCCCCAGCCACCACCACTTAGAGCACGTGTCTCCTACAGCCCCTGTCCCTGCTGGGGACCATGCCATTCCCTGCAAAGGGTGAGGCAGCAGGAGGGGTGCTGAGGCTGCCAAGCCACGACTGGGCTGCAGCCCCTTCCAGACAGCCGAGGACTTGGTGTGGGCAAGCTGGGCTCAGGGAGGGGTGCAAAGTGGCAGTGCCTCTTAGGAGGGGGAAAAAAACCCATTCCTTGGGACTGCTGTTGGTGCCTTGAGCAGCATGCCCGGCAGCACATGCGTGTCTTTATTTTGCATCAATTTGTTATCCCTGGTGCTTCGACAGGCTGCCGCCTTCCCGGGGTTGCTGGCTGCTCATCCTGCCCC
>NW_010249748.1:4263-14204 GCF_000690775.1 Eurypyga helias
CATGGAGAGGACAGGGGGAGGACGGCTGCTGCGCGGGGAGGCAGGGATGACGTTCCCTTCGCTCGGCAGAGCCGTGACAATGGCAGGCCTGGAGCGCTGGCAGTGCAAGCGTTCAGCTGGAAAGGACAGCGGGAGACATCCCGGGGGTCCTGCTGGTGACTGCCGGGGGGTAGGGGCCATCGCTGCCCTCAGCCAACCGCGGCTGTGGGCACCGGGGGAGTGAGCAGAACAGGAGCATGTTGGGCAGCTTGCTGTTTCCCCAGCCAGGTTGCAGACCTCAGAGCTGTACCTGCCGTTACCTCTATCAGCTCAAGTGAACTGGTCTCCCCATGGAGCCCCCCAGCAATGGCAGGCATCACACTTCCGCTCTGTGGGGCCAGAGGTGCATGTCTGGGCCTCCTCTTGTCACCCCACGAATGGATTGGACGCAACAACTCCCTCCTGGGGAGCCTACGGTAATGGATTTACGCTGTGGGGTCTGGGAGACAGGCTGCTGGGCTGGGCTCCCTGCAGAAGTTCAGAGGGTTGAGGGCTGGGAGATGCTGGGCTTGTAGCAGCTCCTTTTCCCTCGTGATACTGGACTGCGAGCTAAGATCAGGTGCCTTTGCTTGGCAATACTCTCCTTGGACTGGTCCCCCTCACGCTGTCCAAAGTGACCAGTGTGGTACCTCTGACACAAGCCTTTTGGGCAAGCTTCCCTGCCCCAAGGCCCTCGAGCAGCTGACACCACTCCAGTATCTAGAGCCTAACTGACTCTTTGGCCACAGCTTTTTAGGGCCGGGAAGAGCCATTATAACAAGCTTGAATTATTTTCAGCCAAGCAGAGCTGATGTTGGAGAAAGCTCCTTCCCTGGCCAAAGGGCATAGCTGACAGCTGGGCTGTTTACCAGCTCTCACGTTACAGGTCTAATTGTGGAGGAGGCAGGTCTGGTGGCAGCCACCCGTTCAAATCAGAATGCACAAAGGCTCCCTGTTAGATGTCACTGCCCCATTTCCTGCCCTCTGCTTCTCCCTCCTGGCACTAATGAGTTCCCCTCGTCACCTACAGTGCTTCCTGATGGTCCTGAGCGCTGGCCGACACCATGATGTCCAAGTCCAACAGCAGCTGGTGCCCGCCTCTGGGATGAGGATGGTGCTTTTCCTTGTTGGGAAGGAGTGTGCTGGGCACTCAGGTACCCTTCGTCCGGGCACGGTGCCTTGCAGCCTCCTGTCCCACTCAGCAGGGGATGGTACTCGGCAGATGTGCGTGGTAGGCTAGGGAAAGCCTACTCTTCTCCCCGGGGTTTCATCTGCTGCTTTGAGCTGGGCTAGGATGGTTCCAGTATTGATGCCCATCCTTGGAGGTCCTCTAGAAAGTTCTCCCGTGTTGTGTAGGGCACAGATGGGATGCACTGGCAACATCCCAGGGCACGTGCTGCCTTGCCTCTCTCCGTGGCATCCTGCACTCAGGCAGGAACAGCCGTGCTCCGGCCAGGAGCTACCACGGTCAGTCCTCTCCAAGGAAGGGTGCTTAGGGAAGGGGGTTGAGAAAGCCAGCAGTTGCATTTTTCCAGAATATTCTTCTGACTTGCAACAGCTTGCAGCGTGACTCTTCAGCGTCAGCTTTGTTTCCATCCTCTGAATAACTTAGGGTAGTTGGTAGAGTTTGTCATCTCGCTGCTCACCCTCTCCTCCAGGTGCTGAGCAGCAGCGGCTCCGGTGTGCATCCCCGGGGGTCTCCGCTGGAAACCTCCCCCGAGGCTCTCTGCGGTTGAGCGGGGCTCTGGGGTGGTGTTGCTGGGCGATGGATGCCTCTTCGGAGAGCTCACTGGTGGCAGCGGGCACCGCTGCAGGGCGGATGGAGCGTGAGGTGTGCAGGCGAGGTGCTGGGATGGTGGCGGTGGGAAAGCTGACCCTGCCTGGGGAGGGGTCTCTAGACCTGATTGCTCACCGTTCCTCTGATGCAGTGGTGGTGACATCTCCCCTGCCCTGTGACATCCACCCCCCACCCCCAACTTTTTAAGTGTTAGCAGGAAGACTATTCAAAATAGAAATCAATTAATTAGGGAATGTGTGGGCGTGTAAACGGAGAGGCTGGGAGGAGGTGGGGAGGGGTCCCGGGCTGGGGAGCAGGTGGAGGGAACTGCTGCCAGCCTTGTTGGGGTGCTCAACACGGAGGGAGGGAGAAGAGTAGGCTGTCACTGACTCTGGGAATCTCAAGTGAGATTTTTTTTTTTGAAAGAAAATAAGCAGCAAGCTCTGATGAGAACAAGTAAGAGAGCGAGCCGGTAATGGATGAGATAGTTGGGAGCTCCGGCTCCAGCCCTGCTGCAGGATGACTCAGTCTTCAGCGAAAGAGCAGGGGCAGGAGCCAGGCTCCTACCCCAGGAGTGGCTGAGCTTCCAGCACATCTGCAGCTACTGCTGCATAGTGAAGGAAATTGTTGCTTTGATGGTGGAGGGGGACAGTGCTTACCCCTGCCCCAGCAGCTGAGTGATTCTTCAGTCGAGGCTGGGATAACCGAGAACAGAGCAAGGTTTCAGGTGGCTGCTGCTAACTCATGGGCTCCCCTTGGCCGCTCTGTTGGGACAGATTTGTCTCTCCCCATGTCCTGCTCATCTGGGGTTAACCTTTTCTGTGTCAGGTTACATCCTTTAGTGGGACAGATGCCTGTCTGTGCAGCCCTGGCTGGCTCTGTCTCCTACGACATACTTCATAACCTCTTTCTTCCTCACAAAGAGGTTATCCTCGTTTCCCCCCGCCACGAAGTTGTGAACAGCGGCATTTCAAATGATGGCCCAGGTAATGCCATCTCTTCAGGTTCCTGCCATTTTGTCCTGCTCTTTGGTCTTGTGCTGGGAAGCAGCGGGAGGCACGAGCACTTGCTTGGGAAGCTTGTTCCTGTGCCCCAGGCTGCCAGCTCTGCACGCTTAAAAATAGGGTTTAAATCCTCTCCTGGGTACAAGAGCCACGTAAGAATTTCATAGAGCTTTTTAGGGTGGGGAGGAGGATATTTGAGACCTGGAGCCAGGATGGGGACACATCTTCTGCACCTGCTGGAATCATCCTTTGATTTGACGAGTGCCTGAGAGTCTGACAAATGTCATTGCTTTTCCTTGCTCCTGGCATATGCAGTCAGCAGGTTGGAATGAAACGCACTGTGTCAGGCAGAAAACCTCGCTGCTGGGAGATGGAGTTCAGGCAAAGGCTGGTTCTGTCCTCCTCTGTGTGAGGACATCACTGGTTACCAGTCCCACACGCTCAGGATAAGTAACTAATTAACGTTGCCCTCAAGATCTGTATAGTATTCCTCTGCAAATACAGCCTTGCAGCGTACGTGAGGCTGTTCACGTGGATCTGAGCTCTGCAGAGCAGTAACTAGATCTCCCAAAGCTGTTGGAGCAGGTAAGTGATGTTCTCCTGCCCAAGGGGAGACAGAGTGAGCAGCCCTGGACTGTCCCGGGAGGTGGTGGCAGAGGCAGGGTTGGATGCCAGCTCTCCTTGCCCAGCTGTAACTGGGGATACTTCAGAGGGGCTCTGTGGAGGGATTAATCTCTGAGCGTAGTGACTGTGGGTTTCCAGGGCTCTGTACAACCTGACAGACGGAGGTACCTGCAGTGCCTCGTGTGTTCCTTGGGCTCCTGGCTGCAAGCTTGGGGCCATACGTGCTTTCTGAGAGCCGGTGCGCCCACAGCACCTTTCTGAGAGCAGAAGGCAGGAGTGCCGGTGTGCCGTGTCCCTCACAGCCCTCACGCTGCTGGGGGATCCTCTGCCCACCCCATTGATGGTACATCTGCAGGCGGGTTCGGCATGAGTGAAGGTGAGGATGGGAGATGACTGAGGTAGAGAAATTTCCAGAGTGCTGCATGAGAGGAGGAGGGGAAGAATGCTTTGCAGGTCCTTACCTGCTGCCAGATCACTCAGTTCACTGAAAGCCCAAGGAGGGAGGCCAGCTGAGGCAGGCTGACGTGGGGAGGGGGGCTGCTTTTCCTGGGTAGTGGTTGGTGGGCAGCCCGAGCGCTGGGCTCCATGCTGGTGAGCCTTTCCCTGGTGGGACTGGCTGTGCTCCTCGGCTGCTCTAGGATGCTTCCCTCTCTCTTCCAGGCTCTCCATCAGCTGTATTACGACCCAAACATTGAGAACAAGAACTTGGCTCAGAAATGGCTGATGCAGGCGCAGATCTCCCCCCAGGCATGGCACTTCAGCTGGCTGCTTCTCAACATGGACAAGGTGCCTGAGATCCAGTACTTCGGCGCCAGCGCGCTCCACATTAAAATCTCCCGTTACTGGAATGACATCCCAGCCGACCAGTACGAGAGCCTCAAGTCGCAGCTCTTCACCCACATCACCCGCTTTGCCAGTGGCTCCAAGATCGTGCTGACCCGGCTGTGCGTGGCGCTGGCGTCTCTGGCGCTCAGCATGATGCCGGAGGCTTGGCCCTGCGCTGTGGCAGACATGGTGCGCATGTTCCAGGCAGAGGACTCCAACGTGGACGGGCGAGCGCGTTGCCTGGCGCTGCTGGAGCTGCTGACAGTGCTGCCCGAGGAGTTTCAGACCAGCCGCCTGCCGCAGTACCGTAAGGGCCAGGTACGCAGCGTCCTGGCGCAGGAGTGCGGTTCCGTCTTCCCTTTGCTGGAGCAGCTGCTGCAGCAGCAGGACTCCCCTGGTTTCATCAAGCAGAAGGTGTTGAAATGCTTCTCCAGCTGGGTGCAGCTGGAGATCCCGCTGATGGACTGCGAGAACCTGATCCAGGCAGCTTTCACCTCTCTGCAGGACCCGGAGCTTTTTGACACAGCAGTGGAGGCTGTTGTCAATGCCATTTCCCAGCCCGATGCCCAGAGGTAAGGGCAGCCTCTCCCATGCGCTGCTTGCCGCAGGCTGGTGCGTCTGGGTATCCCTGGGGGAAAGGGGTGGGGAGGAGAAACCTCTGACTTTTTCTAGCTACCGCCGGCTGTAGAGGTGATGATGACAGGGCATGGAATTGGGAGATGTTAAAAGCAGCTGGAGTCTCCTGGTTTCACATGGTTGGTCCTGGAATGTAGTCTTGAGCAGCTTCAGCCCATCTCCACCCTCCTGCTCCCAAGCAGACGAGGCTGCTCCCTTCTGGCTTCTTGTGTCAGACCCTGCAGTGCCCAGCTGGGGAGCAACTGCCTGGCTCTGGTGCTGCTGGTCCAGCCAGGGCGCTGATTTGATGGGGAGATAATAAAACCAGTTCTGTCAGGCTTCTCCCTCCTCCTGGCTCCAACAGCTTGTGCCAGACAAGGACTCATCCTTTGTTTGTGGCCATGGCTGCCCCTGGAGCAGCTGAACTGGGAGCCAGGGCTGGGGCAGGTCCTGCCGGGGCCGTGCTGCGGGGCTCCGAGCTCATCTGCTTGGCCACGTTGCCTGAGCTGTGTCAGCTCTCATGACCGATGCCCGCAGAAGGGAAAGTACATCTCCTCTGGTTCCTGTGGCCACATTCCCTCCTGGCTGCTTAGCAACCTTCCCCCGAAGAGGAGGGTTTCCTTGAAGGCTGGGCTGAGCTGCTGCCGCTCTGCATCCCTGCGCATCGCTGCGCATCACGCAGGCTCCGACCCTCTGCAGCGGTGCGGTTGCTGCTGCCGTTGCGGTCGTGAGCCTTGATCCTCCCCTTGGCATCGGGGCAGGGGCAGCTGGCATGGTCTCCAGGTTGAGGGCAGCCTGGAGCTGTCCTGTTCGATGGCAAGGGGGTTGTGCCTGGAGACTGCAAGTCTCATGGCACAGAGGGACCCATCAGGATTTTGGTCCGGGTGTGGGTTGCCTCATTTGCTGGCGTTAAGCAGATGACCGCAAGTAGCTTTTCCTTGTACCCAGCAACGGCTGTGGACCATCCCAAACCCTTGTAGCAGGGTTGGTGTGGAAAATGAGAAGGTCAGAGAAGGTGACTTGCAGTTCTGAAATGTTGGACTCTTGTCTTCCTCCTTTCCATTTCCCTTGAGTCTCCGAAGTCCCTTGGCTGGGATTCCCCACCTGTCTGCAGGAGCCTGGCCCTGCAGCGCTGTTCTTCAGTTGCATTAACAGCCTGAGCTTTCTGCTGAGCTGAATTTCAGTGAGAAGTGTGGCTTCCTCCCTGCTCACGTGCTGACTCTGCTGTGCAGTTTCTAGCCCCGTTCGGTCCTGTCACACTGGCTGCTCCCTTACAGCATCACCAGCGCTTGCTCTCCATCCTTCTCCCTGGAGGCAGCGTCTGCCGCAGCGGAGCGCTCTCCTGTCCGGAGGTGCATGGGCAGTGGCCGGGACGGGGCAGGCAGCCGGCCTGAAAGGCTGCCCAGTGTGTGAGCCTGGCACAGCCCCCACTCCCGGGGTGCTGGAACAGCAGTGCCATTGTCACCGGGACGCCCTGCCAGGCGGCGTGTGGTGTCGGCTGCTCCAGGGAGGAGCAGGACTGTGCTCAGTGCTGAGATCCATGATGGCTTCAGGAGTGGGGTAGCACATGGAGCTGCTGCTTCCCAGCTCTGGGTGGGCTCTCTCTTCCTCTTTGTTCCTTGTGTTCTCCATCCCGCATCCCTCCTCCCGCTTCCCTTGGTGCTGGCTGTCCCGCCCCTCTGGCTTTGTTGCTCAGCCGCAGCAGAACCAGCTCTTCTCCAATCCCCCAGGGAGTCTCCTGACCTTTTCTGTCTCTTCTTACAGTCTGGGAGATCCCTGCTGCTTCTCAGCTGCTGTCTTCCTCCATGATCTCTCCTCTTTGTTTCCACAGGGGCCTGACTTTCCGCTGACCTTGACCGCAGGCTCGGAGCATCCTTGGTGCTGGGCTGCTGGCATGGTCCTCTCCAGAGCTTTGTAGAGCATTGGTTTGTGAGAGGGTAGATCTCAGGGCTCCCCATTTTCCCACGGGTTCCCCTGGGTGTTATGGACCTTGTGTCTTTCCTTGCCCTCCCCGGCTGGCCTCACTGACACTGCTGTGGAGACGATCGTGCAGGTGCGCTGCTGCGGTCAGCAGAAGGCTTGGTGGCTCCTCAGCTTGGTTTCTGCTGCTGGGGATTAGGTAATCTGGGAATCCTCTTCCCAGAGGAGCACCACCTTGCACTGTGTCCCTCATGCTGTAGCTCCACACCCCAAGTGCTGGCTGCCACCCGTGTCTGGGTGGGGAAGGGCAGGTGGGACCTCGTGGGTGAGGATCACCTGGCCGTGGTGCTGCCTCACTTCTGGGAAAGTTGCTTGTGCCGACGGCTTCCAGAGGTGCAGCGGGTGGCTGTCCTGCCTCTGAGGTGTTACTAGAGATAACACAGCAGATCATAGGTGCAAAGCATTTGATCTCCTTATCTGCCAGGCATAAGCCTCCAAACCTCAGAGGCTTGGCCAAGAGCTGGCAACACGAGCACCTCCGCTCTCGGGGCGGTGGGAAGCTCCTGAGTCGCAGGAGGGCAGGAACGGAGATGCTGTTGCACCTCGTTTTTAGAGGATGCTTGGGCTGGATTTTCCGTCTCGTTTGAGGATTATCCCCAGCTAAGCAGGTCAGAGAGCTCAGTGGTGTGTGCTGCAGGGGGAGAGCTGGCACGTAGCGCTTGGCCACGCTCTTGCAGCCCAGCGGGTAGTGTCGGAGCAGGGAGAGGGACCTCCACGTGGCGTGTGCCCGTGCGTGGGCACGGGACACTGAGCCACCTATGAAAGCAGCAGGGTGTTGCTGCAGTGATGGAGCTGGAAGGGATTGCAGGTGTCCAGGTGGGATCCATGGTGTCCAGCCCATCCCTTCCTGGCCTTGGTATCTGAAGAGGAATTTCACTAGTAGAGTTTTCCAAAAGCTTCATTAGAAACAGGTTTTTAACGCATTGGATTTTCTCATCAGGACATGGTGCAGATTTTGGATTAGGAAGGATGAGATTGTCCCGTGTGAGCTGCCCATATCTCTCCCTGGCAGGTTGTCGCCCACACCGTGGTGTGGTTTGGGGAGGGATGTGGGAAGAGCAGCAGGAGGTGCTGGTCCCATGGATGGAGCTGTGGATGCTGTGGTTCACTGACTTTTGAGAAGGGACCGGGTAAACTCACGGAAGAAGAAATTGCTCAGCTGCTAAATAACAAGGTAGCAAATCTTGCTCAGGAATCTAGCACACGTTGCCAGAGAGAAACACATGGGCAAGTGTGGCGTATGGATGCCATGTTCATAGACCCTTTCACGGCATTCCCAGTCATCGGCTGCTGGAAACAGGCTGCTCAGCTGGGTGACTAGAGGCTCACCTGGGCTGGGATGCTCTTGTCCTCTCCTGCCTGGCACTGGGGTGCCGGGGTGGGAAGCAGTGGCTGGCAGCAGTGCCAGCAAGCACGGTGTCTGCCTCCCACAGCAAGCTCTGGAGCTGGCCCAAGGCTCTGTGCTGGCTGGGCACGGGAGAGGTGCCCGGCCCCGGCTGGCTTAGCCATGGCTCTGGGGTAACTGGTTAAAAGAACTCACCCAGAATAGGAGTCTCCCTCCTTGCTGGGGACCCTTGAGTCCAAATTGCCCTTACATCTGCACAGGCAGTGAGCAGAGCAAGGTGGTGCTCAGGAGACATGGTTCACCCAACCTTTTCTAGAAGTCTTCCTTAACATGGGATGAGTTGCAGCATGGAGGCAAATCCAGGTGGTTCTGTTGGCTGTGCAGGGAGTCCAGAGGTCTAGGCATGTGCACTGTGAGTGTTTCAAGGTAGCCAGCAGAAATAGGTTCCTTGTCATAAAAACGTGTCTGTGAGCCCTGTGCTGCGGAGGAAGGATGGCTTTGCCCCTGTGCCTTTTGTCAGCTCCCTTGGGCTGACCCTGACTGCAGCATCACTTCCCTTGGAGATAAGCTGGTGAATTCACAAATTCTCCATTGTCACAGCATTCCCACAGTGCTATGGGCATCACTTACGGGGCGTCAGAGGCTTGAAAATGGTTTACGCACAAATACCTGTGTCCTTTCCTGTGCAATTTTCCTCTGGGGAAGAAGGGGCGAGGGAGCACACAGCTCACACAGTGGATGCCAAGCCAGAGACTCCCTCTTCCCTCTGTCTTCTCCCACCGACCCAGGTCTGGAAGTTGCCACCGCTAGCACAGCTCTCTCCCTGCATTGGTGGCACCAATGGCTTTGTTTGCTCCTGCATTGGCCATAGCGAGAGCTAGCGGTGCACTGGGCAGCTGTGCCACTGGTGGGGGGATGTGCAGTTGTCCCAGTGTCAGCGCTCACATCTCTTCCCCGCGGTGGGCACAGGAGAGCCGGCATCACACGTGCCTCCTGTTCCGAGCATCCTTGGCCCCGCACCTGCGTGCAGCGGGGCAGGCAGGGAGCGCACAGAATAGCTGCGGCTCCGGATAACATGCCTCGGCGGGCAGGGAAATGGCAGGCTGCTCATCAGCCTCCAGCACGGCCTCTCTCCGGGGGCCCTGGGCTGCGTTTCACCTTGGCTGCCTCCTTCTCGTTGCCTTGGTTACCATCACTTACAGGCAGCGGCTCGGAGGGGAGGCTGATGTGCACGATGTGATATGGGAGAGCGGAGCCGCGCAGGGCTGCGGCAGCCTGGGAGGGTGGGGGACCAGGGGGCTATGCTGTTGGGCCAGCTTCCTCGCTGGGTAGGAGTCCCCAGGGGTGGCTGCCCACTCCATCCCAGCCAGAGAGCACAATCCAGATGTGTCCGTGCTGGAGGGTTGTGCGGCTTCCCACCGGCAGCTCGTGTCCCTCCTGCAGAGCACAGAAGCACGGGCTGCGAGCACGGTGAGAAGAGCTCGCTGGTCTGCCCTTGCTGTCCTTCTCCCGCTCTCCATCGCGTGCAGGCGCAGCTCGCTGGGAGACGGTCATGGCAGTGACAAGTTAGTGCTGGTCGGGGGGTGCTGGCAGCCCAGACAGGCAGCTGCCTACACCCTGGTGCAGTGGGGGACTGGCACAGAGCTGATATAAGCTGGTTCAGCCCTTCTCTTTGCTTGCAGAGGCGAGAGCACTTGGGGCTTCAGCCTTCGTCTTGATGCCACAGGCTTTGGGGGGGGGTCCCGTTAGCAGT
>NW_010249748.1:14277-15465 GCF_000690775.1 Eurypyga helias
GCATGGCAGCCCGGTGAGGCGATGCCCGGCACTGATTCAGGCTGTGCTTGCAGGTACGTGAACACCCTCCTGAAGCTCATCCCCCCTGTGCTGGGGCTCCAAGAGCAGCTGCGCCAGGCGGTCCAGAGCGGGGACATGGAGACATCGCATGGGATCTGCCGCATCGCTGTGGCCTTGGGGGAGAACCACTCTCGGTGAGTGCTGGAGATGGTCCCCAGGAGAGGGAATGAGCTTGGAGCAGCCCACTGTTCCCTACAAGCTGCATTGTTCAGAGCCTGTCCTGCACCCGGTGATGTGTGTCCAGGGCAGAAGAGCCAGGCTTGCAGCACGCTGACCATGCTCTCTGTTCCCCAGGGCCCTCCTGGACCAGGTGGAGCACTGGCAGAGCTTCCTGGCCCTGGTCAACATGATCATGTTCTGCACCGGCATTCCCGGGCACTACCCTGTCAACGAAACCACCAGCTCCTTGACGCTCACCTTCTGGTACACGCTGCAGGTCAGTGGCTGTCATGGGGCAGCCCACACGGATCCTGCGCTCCAGGCAGGACCAGAGGCACTGGTGCATGGGGACTGGGGTCTGGCCTGGCGGTGTTTGGTCCCCAGGGATTTCGGATGCTCCCGCTCGTCGCCCTGCACTCGCAACCACCCCAAGGCACATAACTCAGAAATGCTGGCCCCGTGGCTTGCTTTTTCCACCCCCAGTCTTTCTTGGAAGTCTGAGCCAGCCTTTAAGAGCCTCATTAACATAACTCATTAAAACTTCATGCTAATTTTTTTTTTCCACCAGCAGACCTGGTTGTTCAGCTCCTTGCTGTGTGGCTGTACTGGCTTCAGGCAGGGAGGAGAGCACATGCTGGCTTGCTGCGGGCTAGACCCTGCTGCTGGGCTGGTGGTCGTGGTCCTTCAGAGGAGGAGAGAGGGTTGGGGGCTGCTAGTGGCTGCTCAGTGTGGGGTCCCTCTCCCAGGGCCAGTGTTCCCTGCGCCAACAGAGCAGCCCAGCCACGTCGTGCTCTATTTTTAGCCCCCATTCACCCCCCTCAGCTCCATTCCTCCGCAATCTGATGCGGTGTGGCTGAGCGTGGGCAGGGAGGGGGGTGATGTCGGCACCGTTCTGGCAGCTCCTCCGCTGTGCGGGGCTGTGCTGAGGCTCCCACCTCCTCTCGCTGCTTCTATGGGTGGGTCTGAGGG
>NW_010249748.1:15538-21654 GCF_000690775.1 Eurypyga helias
CTGCCTCACAGGGGTCTGAGGCATACATGCTTCTGATGGAGGCGTGCTCCCGAGGATAGGACACAGCAGGGCAGTGCCACCCCGCTGTAACCGTGCTGTCCTCCAGTGCCCAAGGGTCCACCCTGCTGCTGGCGCTTCTGGCATCTTGGCTCCAGATAATGCTGCTGCTGCAGAAGGGCTCGGCATCAGGTTGATCTTGGGGAGCTGGAAATACAGCTTCTGAGGTGTGACAGGTCCCATCAGCCTTGGGAGGTGCCCCCTGTGCAGTGGGCATGCTGGCTCCATTTTCTTTCCCTTGCGATCCCTGATCTATCTCTCCTCCTACTGCCAGGACGACATCCTCTCCTTCGAGCCAGACAAGCAGGCGGTGTACCAGCAGGTCTACAGGCCTGTCTACTTCCAGCTGGTGGATGTCCTGCTGCACAAGGCCCAGTTCCCCTCTGATGAGGAGTATGGCTTCTGGTCTTCGGATGAGAAGGAGCAGTTTCGGATATACAGGTACAGCTAGCTGGGAGGTTTGGGTTTGCTCATCAGACAGGTGAGGATGCAGGCAGCATCCTGCCTCCCTGGAGCCTGAGTGCCGTGGGGACACCCGAGGAGGAGATTCCTTCCACCAAGAGCTCTTTTGTCTCTGGTGGTGATACGGAAGCGAGCTGGTGCTTTGGCACGACAGCAGTTTGCCTGCCTAGGAAGCCCTGGGAGCACCCCGCTTTGGGCTGGGGCAGAGTCGCTGTGCAGGCAGTGTCTGCATCCTGTCTGGCAACAGGAGGGGAAGTAATGTGTCCACACATGGAGCACTCTGCAGGGGATGGGGACAGCATTTGGAGACCCTCCGTGTTCTCTGCAGGGTGGACATCTCTGACACGCTGATGTACGTGTATGAGATGCTGGGTGCTGAGCTCCTGAGCAGCCTCTATGACAAACTGGGGCGTCTCCTGACGAACACGGAGCAGCCGTCCACGTGGCAGGTGAGCGAGGGGATGCAGGCTCCAGGCCGATGGCCACCAGCCCCTCGGGGGCCTGTCATTGCCAGGGTGTTAGAGCAAAGGGATGTGATAGAAGTGCCTTGCGAGTGCATGTGTGGGCTCTCTGGGGTCTGCTCAGAGGAGGAACAGGTCTTCTGCTTCACTGTCCTTAGCACTGCCCAGGGACAAGCCTCCTTGGCTGCTGCAGGGTCATCTGAGCCTGGGGCTGGGCATCAGGGGTCAGCGCATGGCTCTGATGGTGCCTCTCCCACCCTGGCAGCACACAGAGGCGTTGCTCTACGGCTTCCAGTCCATCGCAGAGACCATTGATGTGAACTACTCCGACGTGGTGCCGGGGCTGATCGGCCTCATTCCCCGGATCAGCATCAGCAACGTGCAGCTTGCCGATACCGTCATGTTCACTATCGGTGAGGCCTTTGCTCGTGCGCAGCTCATGGGCTGGGTAGGGGAAGCCTCTCTGAGACCGCTCCTGCCCAGCAGTAACAGCAGCGAAAGGCAAAGCTGAGCATCCCAGAACACGGGGAGCGCACGACCGTGGTGCAGTCCTGCAGTCTGATCCTGTCTGTGTGCACAGGAGCCCTGTCGGAATGGCTGGCTGATCACCCCGTCATGATTAACAACGTGCTGCCACTGGTGCTCCAAGCCCTGGGCAACCCTGAGCTCTCCATCTCTAGCGTCTCCACCCTGAAGAAGATCTGCCGGGAGTGCAAGTACGACCTGCCGCCCTATGCTGCCAACATCGTTGCCGTGTCGCAGGTAGGAGGTGGATGCAGATGGATGTGTGGCGGCGAGCCGGGATGTGCTCTGTGCAAACCCTTTCCTCTGTATGGATCAGGGTGGGTGATGCAAAGCAGCAGCTCAGGGCATCTTGAGGGGGGACTTGTCCATCCTGTTCCTAGGCCAGTAGACCCAGGTGGCAGGCCCCATGTCCTCCTGTGACCGCAGAAATGGTAGGCAGTGGCAGACATGATTCCCAAGGGATCCACTGGGGTTGTGCTTGGGCATCCATCCTTTGTCTGTGGTTTTGTTTGCCTTGTTGGGAGTGGCACCCTGCCAGCTCTGCACCCGCCAGGCAGCTGGTGCTGCTACTGAGCATCTTGGGTCATCCTGGTCGTCAGTCCTCTCCGTGGAGGATGAGCTGGTTTCTACAGTGCCAGGGCAGGTTATCCTGTGGCCTTTTCTGGCTCTTGAGATTTTGGGCAGACGAGACTCGGAGTCCCAAGGCACTAGGAAAAGGGCTGGGGTGTTAATGGAGCAGAGAGGGGCTGGTGCAGGACATGAGACTCTGTTTTGGAGCCTGGGGGACACCATCGCTGGGGTAAGGAAGCCCTGGTGTCCTACTGCAGAGCCCGTCCAAGCCAGGGGCTCCCCTTGCTGCGTGGCTGAGGGGGCTGCCTGGAGGAAGAGCTTACCAGGGGACAAGGATTTTGTTGCCTGCCTGTGGCAGATTGTGGGGAGGCTGTGCGGGGCCACATGCTGCTTGTCTGTGCCTCCACTGGTGTCAGTTGGCTTGACATCCTGCATCAGTCCTGCCTTCTGGAAGGGAAGGGGCTTCCTGCAGCACTCACCCTGTTTTCTCTTTCGCTTTCCAATTGGCAGGAGGTGCTGATGAAGCAGATTCACAAGGTAAGAGGGGCTGGCTCACAACTCTGGCGAGTTCTGCTTGACCCCCATACCCCTTAGTCGTGCCAAGCTGAAGACACGAGGGGTGCCGTTGTGAGCTGGGCTGTCCCCGGAGGAGTGCTCAGCACTGCAGCCATCGTGTGTTGGGGCCAGGAGCTCACTGCGCTGCCGGCCTCCCACTGCACGTGGGCTGGGGTCGTGCTGGGGGGTATGTCCCCATGGAGAGGGGAGTCCCTAGGGAGACAAATCTAGCAGTTCCCAGTCCCTCCAAGCCCGCGGATGCCAAGACGGCAGGGGTGTCTTTAGGAGGAGGAAGTGTGGGGACAGAGCTCAGGCTGTGCCTGTGACCAGAACGGGGTGGGACGCTTGACCCCACAGGGTCAAAGGATGGTGTACCAAGGTGGCAGTGCCAGCACAGGGATCTCTGGGCACCAACCAGTCTTTCCTTGGCGGATTGCTGGGAAGAGGCAGGTGCTGGTGGCAGAGCTCCCGTTTCCTGCTGTGCCAGTAGGGAGCTGCCCCCTCTCCTGCAGTGAGGTGCACAGAGAGCGTCCCAGAAGGAGCAGCTGCGGAGCGGCAGCACGGCAGGGCCCTGGCTGTGCTGGCTGGGCCCCCGGCAGTGTCCTGGCCCGCGTGTGTGTGGTAGGGCTGCAGGCTGGGCAGTGACCTGCCCCCTTGTCTCCTCTCTGTCCCAGACGAGCCAATGCATGTGGCTGATGCAGGCTCTTGGTTTCCTGCTGTCTGCGCTGCAAGTGGAGGAGATCCTGAAGAACTTACACTCCCTGATTACCCCCTACATCCAGCAGCTGGAAAAGCTGGCTGACGAAACGGTGAGTGCCCTCGTGCTGCCTGCATCCAGAAGTGGTTTCTCCCGCTGGCTGTAGCCCTGGGGATGGTGTGTTGAAGCAGCAGCCTTGAACGTAGGCTCAAGAGAGAGCGCAGTGCAGGGAACCCCTCTCTGGCACTTTGCCTCTACATTCCTGGCTCCTCAGCATCCCAAAGGTATGACTGTGAGTAGTGTGGTCTGTGTCACACTTTGGCTTTATTTTCCCTGGCAGCCTAATCCCTCCAACAAGTTGGCCATCATCCACATCCTGGGCCTGCTCTCCAACCTTTTCACCACCCTAGACATCAGCCACCACGATGACGACCACGAAAGCACCGAGGTCAAGAAACTGCCAGTGCAGCAAGGACCCAACCCAGTGAGTAGAGTGACAGCTTGATGCTCTTTGCCACAGCCTGGCCAAACCCCTGCGATTCCCTGCTGGTGCCAGGAGAGGGGGATTGGTGGGGAATGCAGCATGTACGATGAAGAGGGTAGTGCTGGTGTATTCCAGCTCATCCAACAAGTCCGTTAGCTCATCCCACCGCTCCTGAGGTGGGCAGAGGTGATGTGCAGTGTCCCTCTTGGCCGGGTGTTGCTGTGGAGGACACCATGGGCACTGCCTGCCAGCTATGAGCTGTGCCAGGCTGCTTCAGCAGGGAAGAAAGCTGCTGAGCATCAGAGGGGAAGGAGGCAGTGGTGCCTGCGAAGGTTTGAGTCCAGGCTGTGCTTAGTCTTGCATCTCCCCTCCCCGGTGCTGTGGGGGCCAGTTCCCTTCAGTGTCTCTCGTTCCTTACAGGTGGTGGTGGTTCTGCAGCAAGTCTTCCAGCTCATACAGAAGGTCCTCAGCAAGTGGCTGAATGATGCCCAGGTGGTGGAGGTAACCAAGCCCCTCCTGTACTGCCTGCAGCTCTGTCTGTCCTTGCTGAACTGGGGACAGCGAAGGATGGACTGTGGGTGATGCCCTGTAAGAGGGGTGCATTGCTGGTTTGTCTGCACTGGCACTGCTTGCCGTCACCAGCAGCATCCAGCCGTTCTTGTCTGTCCTGTGCCTCCATGCGCTGCTCCTCTCCAGTCACAGAGGCCCTGCCGCCAGCAGGGAGATGCGGCTCTGCCAAACCAGTGTTCCCTGAGGGCAGAGCTCTGCTCTGACCCGGACCTGTGTCATCTGGTGTTTCTTCAGTTTGCTCAGTCCAGTAAATGCCCAGATGTAGCGACTCACCAGCCATTCTTCCCCCTGGCCCTCGGGGATTCTTCCTGCAGCAGTGGGCTGGGTGTTTCCCAGTGTCTGGGAGCATCCTGTGCCACAGGAACCCTGTGCCTGGCTGGTCCCCATCCCCACTGCCAGGTCTTCCCTCCCTTGGGACCCATCTGTGAAGTCCTGCCCCGCTCAGGAGAGGTCTCCTGATGCCCGTTGCTCATGCCATTCTTCTCCCACAGTCTGTCTGTGCCATCTTTGAGAAATCCGTGAAGACCCTCCTGGATGATTTTGCTCCCATGGTGCCTCAGCTGTGCGAGATGCTGGGGCAGATGTATAGCACCATCCCCCAGGCCTCTGCCATCGACCTCACCCGGCAGGTACGGAGCCATGCGGGGGGCTGGGGCTGCTGCTCCCCAGGGGCACGCAGGGCCAGCAGCAGCTTCAGTCCTGCTCTCTCTCTCTGGCAGCTGGTTCACATCTTTGCCCATGAGCCTGTCCACTTTCCTCCCATCAAGGCCCTCTTCTTGCTCGTTACCTCAGTCACGCTGACCCTCTTCCAGCAAGGTACGTGGGATGAACCCTTCTTCGTGCTGGGGCTGTTGTCAGGCTGTTGCATGCATGGAGTCTGGAGGCGTCTTACCAGGAATGGCTGTTTTCACTCCTAGCTAAGCTAATGCGGCCATCTCTGTTTCTTGGATTCATCCCAACCCCGGAAGGTGGGTACCTTCCCTGCAGGGCAGCAGAAGCAGGAAACCCCCGGGTGAGACCCTGGACTGCCATGAGCCCCGCTTCTGCAGCAGGGCTGGGCGTCGCGTGCGGCAAGGGTCGGGCTGGAGCTCCGGTCCCGCTTGGCAGGGCGGCTGTGCTCCCTGGGAGATTCCGGGGCTCCTCTGGGGGCCAGCGCTGCTTGTAGTGGCCAGGAATCAAGCCCTCGCACAAGGAGGAGGACGTGTGTGTGAACATTTGGGAAACGACCTTTTCAGAGTCACTGCTGGTCACCGAGTCACCGCTGTGATGCTGGCATCCTGCCGCAGGGCAGGGGCCTCTCTTTGGCTTGCTGCCCACCCTACAAAAAGCAAATGGGATCAGGACAGGCCCCTCCACACCATGGCTCCCCTCAGCCTCGTGGTGACTTGCCCTGTGACAGGGACAAAGGTACCTCGGAGCTGCTGGCTCTGGTCCTTCAGCATCTCTGTATGCGGTCCCCAAGGGCTCTTCTCCTTTGCTCACAGCCAGGTGCTGGGTAGGGTGATGCTGTCCCCTAGTACAAGGCTCAGAGCTCTCTAGAGAGGTGGTGGAGGTGTGAGGACGCCTGCTTCATCATCATGCCATGGTCTGAGCAAATCCCGCTGTGCTGAGGTGTCACTGGGGTCAGTGGCAAGTGAGCTGGGCTTAACCGGAGATCAGGTCCCCGCTTCTGCCAGCGGCGTGTGGATGCGTCTGCGCTGAAACCCTCTTGGCTGGGGGGCCCGGGGGGAGGGGA
>NW_010249748.1:21685-30138 GCF_000690775.1 Eurypyga helias
TGGGTGCCCGGGGAGACGGTGATGCCTCCGGGCAGCAGCAGGCATGTCTGCAGGAGGAAAGGGGAGGGGACAGAGCCCGAGATGTGCCAACGCTTGGATGTGAGCTTTGCTCAGGCGAGCAGCCATCCGGCTTGCTGTGTGCCCAGGACTGGCTCCCACCCACCCTGTGGGACCCCTCTGGTGGGCAGCCGGCCCTGAGCAGGACAAGTCCCTTCTCTGAGCCTGAGGTGGCAGGAGGAGGGGATGATGCCTGACCCTGCAGGGGTCAGATGCCAAGGTAGGGTGAGTGGTGCTGGCATGGAGATCTCTGGGCACTGAGCTGGTCTCTCCCAGGAGGATGCGGGAGGCCTCCAGGAGAGTCCTGGGCTCAGGGTCTCGGAGAGCATCTAGGAACGGGGCGGGAGGACGACTGTGCCAGGGGCTCCTGAGCAGCTGGTGCTGGTGATGAGCATGTGCACGCCTGAGCCCGGCTGGGCCTGTCAAGCGTTTGTTGAGGTGTTGTCGTTCACTTGCAGTTATCTTCCAGGACCAAACGGTGCTCTGAAGACACTCGCTCAATCCCCACAATGCAAAAGCTCTAGTTCTCCTCGTGGAGATGGTGCCCAGCTAGCCCCTGCTCCTCCTCCTCTTGCTCCCCAAGGACACGAAGATCTCCTCCTTGGCTCTGCAGCACCCAGGTGCTAGCTGGAGACCCTGGGGCTTCAGACCCTTTCCTTTGCAGTTTCTTTCTGTTCTTGGGTTCTCCAAGTTTCATGATTTTTTGTATGTTTTGTTTCTTTAACTTGCTTCAAGCTGCTCATGTTGCCCATCCCCTTCCCCACACACCCCTCCTCCCTTACACTCCTGTTTTCACTTGTAAATTCTTTCTGTATCACATAACTATATGATGTTGAGTTGCTGTTTGTATGATTTTTCTCTTAAGTTACATCTTTATTATATTTTAGGGCCCAGGGATCATCCTGATATTGTTGATTCATTTATGCAACTCCTGGCACAGGTGTGTTTTAGTTTCTTACTCATTCACTTTCTGTTCTCTCTCTTTCTCTTTTTAATTCAATTTAAACCTATTTTTAGCTTTCTGTTGACAACGTTTTTTTCCTTTTAGTTGAATATCGAGTTTCTCCATCTGTTTCCGTGGAATCTGAAAACAAAACATCCTCCTTTAGTTCTGGGTTCGCACCATCCCCAGGGCAGTGCCCTCCTCTGCAGGGCAGCCTCCAGCTGCCACCCCCTCACCCTGCCAAAGCTGGCGTGGGACGCTTGGGGCTGCTGCCACGGTCACCCTCAGGTGACAGACAAGTTAGAGCATTAAGTGGATGTTTTCCAACCCATTTACCTGCCCTACGATGGGTCCTCTGGAGCAGGCTGGTGGGAGGAAGCCCCTGCCCACGGTAGCAGGCAGCTGCCGGGGTCTGGCTCTGAGCAACGTGCTTGCGATGGTGTGTGGACGTGCCAGGGTGCCACGCTGCCTCCTGCCCTGGCAGCCTCCTGGGGTGGTGGCAGCTCCTGCGCCTGCAGCCCGGGAACCCTCCTGTGCCACCGGCGCGTGGGGACGGTTTGTGTTGGTGTGGGGGCCGCAGGCTGTCTCGTGGGGCTGGCACTCGTGTCACTGTTGGCGGTGGGCAGCATGGCCAGTGCCATGCTGTCTGCACATGCCTGCTGGGAGCCGCAGGAGCCCAGCACCCTTTTCAGCCCCTGGCTCTCGGCAGAGAAGTCCTGATGTCCTTGATGTGCTCAGAGCCCCGCTTGGAGATGCGCCCCCCCAGCACCTACCCAGAGGGTGGGTCGGTGGTGAGGAGGGGCCCGGCAGAGTCACTTTCTGCTCCGTTTCTGTGACGGCAAGACCTCTGACCATGTGTGCTGGCCTGGTGGCTGTGCAGGAACACGCCCCCAGGCAGCTACCAGAGCTGTGGCCATCCTGTCCTTGCCTGCTGGCCGGCATAGCCAGGTGCCAAGCTGTCAGCCCCTCCAGCAGCTGCTCTTCCCATGTAGGGTCTTGCGGGATGGAGGGGGCTGCACTTCACCCTGCCCAGGCAGGGTCTGCTCCTCACAGGTCTCACTTTGATGCCCGGGTCCTGCTGAGACCCATCGCATCCCACAAGCCATATTGAGCGTTTTCTTCCCTGCTTTTCATCTTGAAAGACGTAACGTAATGGGGTTATCGGAAAGCGTGTGCAGCTTTTGCTGGTGTCGGTTTTGGAAGCTGTGACCTTTTTACAGGGGTTTCGAATGTGGGGGGAGGGTCAATGAATGGGGTCTGTGCATGAGATTCATGGGGGTGTCCTCCCCAGCTACTTGGTGCTGGCAGGACCTCTGCTCAAGCACTGTGCCTAGTTTGGAGCACAACATTTCTGTAGATAGAGACCAGAGAGCACAGGGAAAAGCATCTGGGAAAACGACCACCTGTGCACGTGGTGAGGAGGAAGAGCTGATGGGATCCTGAGGACCTGCATGAGTCTTGGAGTGTGTAAAAAGTAATGCCCCAGTCAGGGGTAAAAACCCCTTTTCTGTTCTCCTGGAGCAGGACAATAAGTAACAGGAGGAAATCATGGAAAAGGATCTGGTTCAGGCAGTAGGAGATCTTCCTAGGAGTGTGGGGAAGCACTGGAAGGTCACTCAGGGAGCTGCTGTCTCTTGGAGGGCTTGAAAGGACTCAGCAAGCCTGTTGCTCTTGGAGGGCAGGTAGAGGTAGTCATGCGGGGGGGCAGGGCATCAGGTGACCCTGAAAGACTGTTCCAAGGCTATTTGTTGTTTCTTTGGAAGGTGCTTGGTTTCTTTCTGTTTTGGGGTCCTTCTCTGTGTCTGGGCATGGCACGTTTGTGCTCTTTTGGAGAGAAAAGTGCAACCGTGCTGCACTTCCCTGGGCTGTGCGGTGAGAACAACCACCACCCATCCCGGCTGCCGGGAAGCTGTTAGACTCAGGGCAGGATCTGCAGGCAGTGCTGGGGCAGCATGCTGGCAGCTGGCCCGTGCTCCAGCGTGCCGATCTCCGGACAGCCTGCGCACTTCAGAGGCCCTGCTGCAGGAGCAGCTCAGGGGCTCCTCCGTAGCTGCTCCGTCTTGGATCACTGTGAGACATCTGACATTGTGCTGCTGGCCCACCACCGCCCATGCAAGACCTTGTTTTCCTGGGCTTTTATTCCAGCAACCCCATGAGGACCAAAGGATCCCACCCCTGTTCTCTCTCCTCACCCTTGTTTCAAGGTGTCCTCCTCTTCCTTGGCCTGTCCCTCTTCCCAGCCTGATGATCTGTCAGAGTGCTTTGAAAGCCCTCAAGAAACGGCCTTGCCGTGCCTGCTTGGCTTCTTGCTCTCAGGACTTCTAAGAGCTGTCTGATGGCTGAGGTGGGTCCAGCCTGTCCTCTTCCAGAGGACCATGTTCTGCGGTGATGCTGTGGAGCATTTGTAGATCCAAGGATTAAAGTCGGAGAGAACTGCAGATCTCTTCAGATCTGATTTTCAGGGGGTGTGGGAGGAGGGCTGTGTTTTCATCTCAGCCTGCTCTGCCTGTGGAGCCCTTGGTGAAGTAGTGCATCTTCCAGAGCAGCAGCAAGTTTGGACCCAAGAGTGTGTCAGGGTGGAGACTTTCCCACTTCCCTGACCGTCTGCTCCTGTGGCTGACCACCTTGGTGGACACAGCATCTTCCGTGTATCAAATTTGACTGGTTTCTCCTTGCAGGCGGTGCTTTTGTCCCCCTCTGCCAGCAAGTACTCTTTTACCTTCTGATAACTCAGAAGCTCCTGCCTCCTGATAATTGCACATCAGCCCTCTGTCACCAACTCACAGGGAGCCATCCCTCTGTGACAGGATTTCAGCTGACTTTACTGCATATATATTTGGGCTTGGTTGCGGCCTGTGGGACTGCCCAGTTGGCACAGCTGATAGTTGTGCCACGGTGTTGTCAACCCACTCTTGACGATGGCTAGCTGATCACGAGAGCATGCTGGCTTAAACCAAATGCCTTACAGATGCCGGAGACCCTGAGCTACTGTTACTACTCAAAGCTAAGTGTGAAGTAAGCAGTCTTCGTAAGGCTGCACAGAGCAGCGCCGGCACCCTCTGCAGTGAGCGCTGTCCTCAGCTGCTCCCCTCCTGCCTCCACTGTGTGCTGGGAATGGTGCTGAGCATCAGTGCGGCTGTGCCTGAGGTGAGCATCCCGTCTGGAGGGCTGTGGGGCTCAGTGCCACCCGCCCGGCTGGAGCCCCTGTGCCCAGGACTACACCCGGCTTGCACCCGGGTCTGCATTGGCAAAACCAGGCAGGTTCTGGTGTTTGGGAGCTCTTGCCCACTCCCTGGCCAGCACGTATCACTCGTGTGCATGCTCCTGTTTGCAGGTAGGACTTTGGGGCTCTCCAGCCTGCCTGCCCACTGGGGCTGCAGGCACATCCACCCACCCCCAGCACAGCTCCGCACTGGCACAGGCATCCATAGCGCTACGGTGACCTCCCCTGACTGGGTGCCCTGGGGCAGATTCAGGGCCTCGCCAGGCAGAAGATGCAAGACTGACCTGTGATGGCACAGCCAGTGCCTGGCCAGGCACAGCCAGCATCATCCCCCACATCCCTTTCCTCCTGGGCTGGTCCAGGCTGCATGCTGTTCCAGCTCCCACACCTGCTCCAGCCAGAGCCATAAAGCCCGGTGGAGGATGTTGGCTTGGCATCCCCTCTCCCCAGTGGGCAGGGACTGACTGCTCCTCCCTGGCCCTGGTGCCTTTCCAGAGTTGGAGGCTCTGCTCTGCCAAGCTTGTAGTCTGGGAAGAGGAGGTGGTGCCGGACACAAGGGCTTGATCTGTGTGTTCTGGTGAGCTGCAGGAACCAGCTGTGCAGCCCCCCACTGTCCCTTGTCTGCTGGAGGAGTTGGGTTTGGTGTCCTGTCCCTGAAGAGCCCACCCTGAAGATCTGTCGGGGGGTATTCCAGCTGCCAAGGAGAAGAATCTGACATCCTTCCTGTGCCAGCCTGCAGAACAGCTCTCGCCAGAAGCCAGTGCCTACCCCTGCAGTGGCTGCTGCAGCAGAGGATGTGGCGAGACATTTGAAAACGTTTAAAGACCCGTCCCCATTCCAGAACATGTGAGCAGAGCTGCTCTGGCAGGAGCTGAGGACAGGCTGGCAGTAAGAGGCCCCAAAGCCTGTTCCTGGTGCTGGGAAAGAGCAGCTGGACCTACCTGGTGCTGCTTGTGGATGGGAGAAGCTCCACATGGCTCCATCTCATGGGGGTAAAAAGCATCTCTGTCTAATGTAGACATGTGCACGTGTGCCCAGATTTGGCTTGCACTCTGTGCTCCCTTGGTGGAGGTGTCCTATGGGAAGAAGCCCTCCCAATACTGGCACGCTTACCCCCATGGCACTGACGGAGTGAGGAGCAGATGCTGCAGTGAGTCTGCAGAACCTGGGGGCCTCTGCCTGCTGCGGGTCTGGTTTGGCTGGGAAAAGCACCCTGCAGGTAGGTGGCAATCTGTGCACGTGTGAAGACTCTTGTGGCAGCTGAACATTGTTGCAGCACACAGGAGTTGGGTTAAAAGCAGCCCCTTGGACAGGCAGGGTAGAGGAATTAAAGCTGGGTGGTATCACAGGAGCTGATACCCAAGCAATGTGCTGCTGGGAGAGAGGTCCTGGTCATCCCTCTGGAAGCCCGCAGCAGCCGGGGTAGTCCCCGGTGGCTAACGCTGCAAGGTCTCTTCCAAGTGTTTGTCCTGTATGTCGCCGACTAAATGGCAGCAGCCACGATGAGTGGATGTGTTTCTAAACTGTCGCCCAGCCACTAGCTAGTCTTCTGTGTTGGTGCTAGCGCGTCAGGAAGGATGGAGCACAACATCTGTGTGTACACACGCAGGTATAACACGGCCCCTGATTGCCCCCGGAAGGTCTCTGCCTGTTTCTAGCAGGCAAGCAGGACCCTGCGATTCTACCGTCTCCACGTGGTACAGCGACGCCTTCGGTGCCTAAACCTGAATCCTCTTTTGCAGCGTGTGATTCAAAGGGTCAGAAAGGAGAAGGGGTAACCCTGAAACCTCAGCTTCTTGGTCTCCAGCATATGTTCTCTGCACTGTGCAGGTGGCCGTCAGCTTTCCCTGGAGCAGAAGGGGGGAGGAACTAAGTGTGTTTTGCTTCAAGTAGAGACCATGGCTGTGGGCAGATGGCTGTGCGTCCTGGGTGCTGCTGGCTGAATGCTGTCCTTGTTTTCATCCCCAGGAGCAGGCTGGAGCGCAAGCAGTGGCCCTGCACATAGCTCAGCCCAAGGGCTGCCTGCCCTGCTATCCTGCTGTCCGAGCTCCAGGCACAGAGCAGGGCCGCTCCAGTGCTCTGGCTGCTGACCCCAGTGTCATAGTGACAGCAGGGCAGGGGGCTTGGCTGCCATCCCCAGCGCATCCTGCAGCAGTGGGCACAGCGGTGTGGTGGTCAGGGCATGGACATGGCCACCTTACACGGCAGGGCTCACGGTGTCAGGGCAGAAACCCTTCCCATGGAGTGGAAAGGGCAGACCGAAACATTTCCATTCGGTAACTGCCCAGTGCCTGCACAGCTGGGGACCAAACCACTGCATGGGGTGTCACATCTCAGGGTGTCCCCAGCAGCACTGCCTGACCCCCACAGTGTCTGGTGGGATCGCTGGGAGGCAGGGGAAAAAAAAAAAAAAAAAGCTTTTCTGATCTCAGACTTGCTGTTCTGGAACTGCCAGGCAATGTTGGCATCTTGTCATCTGTGCCCTGGAGCCCAAGCAGAGCATGCTGCTGGCCCTGTCTGGGGTCACTGCTTGAACCCAGGGACACCAGCATCTTCAAGGAGAGCAGAGCAGCACAGGAGACTGGTCTGTGCTGGTCCCCACATGGCCATCCTTGTCCTGGGAGCACTGCTATGGCCTGGCCTACTCCAGTGGGACAGGAGCCCTCTGTCCTGTCTCTGTGTCCAAAGTGTGTGCACCGCCACGGCATCAATCCTCAGGTCCTGGGGTCTGCGGTCCCTGAGCGTAGCAAACTGCCTGGATGTTTGATGGACGTTGTCTTGGGGGGGTGGGAAGGAGATGGTTTCCTGGTGTGCTGTGTGAATCGGCCATTTATCGTGGGTGTGCCCAGGTAAGTGTGCATTCAGGCAGAGGGTCTGGGGCACCGGGTTCCTCGGAGGCTGCCTCTGCACCACGGGGTTTATGCTGCCTGTCTGTGTGCCTTGCAGGCTCTGAAAAGGAAGCCGGACCTCTTCCTGTGTAGCAACCTGGATGTCAAAGCAGTGTTTCAGTGTGGTGAGTACCAGGGGCATGGGCATGTGCCCCAGATGGCTCTGCAGAGAAGCCAACCTGCTCCTCCTGCGGGCCCGGGCTGGGCACCACAAGGCTGATTTGGGCTGGGGCGTGGTGTTTCTGCCTGCTAACCTGAGCCATTTCTGCATACAGGTGTCCTTTCGCTCAAGTTCCCTGAGGCCCCGACGGTCAAAGCATCCTGTGGCTTCTTTGTGAGTATGGTGGCATCACGCATCCCCACCCCAGGAGCTGGAAGGGCAGGAGTGGGGCTGTAGGTTGGGCAAGGGCGCTGCGGTGTGGAGCCCGCTCCGGCACTGAGCGGGCCGTGCGCTGTGTGTTGCAGACGGAGCTGCTGCCCCGCTGCGGAGAGGTCGCCCCGGTGGGACAGGTTGTGCATGAGAACGGCAAAGTGCTACTGCAGGCGGTGCTGGAGGTGAGCTGGCATCGGAACCACGGGCTCCCCAGGCAGCTTTGGGCTCGATTCCCGGGCAGCACCCCTGCGGAGCCGGGGGCAGAGAGCCTGGCGGTGCAGGCGGGGTGACACCGCGGGCTCAGCAGTGTCTGTACTCTCTGGCAGGGTGTCGGTGGCCAGGCTTCCCGCAGCCTCATGGATCACTTCGCAGAAATCCTCTTTGCCTTGAACAAGCACTGCTTCAGCTACCTGAGTGTCTGGATCAAGGAGGCCATGCAGCAGGACGGCTTACCCTCGGCCCGCGTCAGCCCCGAGCAGAAGGAGACCTTCAGCCAGCAGATCCTCAGGTTTGTGCCCCCCTTTCTGCGGCGGCTGTGCCCCGCGTGCGGTGGGAACGAACCCCGCGGCATGGCCTGGCGTGTCCCTCCTGCTTCACGTTGGTCCCCTCCCTCCGTCTTAGCAGAGAGCGTGTGAACAAGCGGCGAGTGAAGGAGATGGTGAAGGAGTTCACCCTGCTGTGCCGAGGGCTGCACGGCACGGAGTACACGGCAGACTACTGAGCACCTGGCCAGGACTGCGGACAATTTGCCCGGACCAGCCCTTTCCCGCAAGGAAGCTCCCCCTTCCCCCCTGCCCTGCTGCAGTACGGCTCGTAGAATAACCCTCCACCTAGAATTAACCCACTCGGGACGCTCCTCAGCTAGATTTGGTGGCCGCATCTCGGTGTCAGCATCTTTGTTTCCCCCAGCATGCTCCCCCCCCTCGCAGGGGACAGGAGTGCCGG
Organism: Eurypyga helias; assembly: GCF_000690775.1. NCBI lineage: Eukaryota > Metazoa > Chordata > Aves > Eurypygiformes > Eurypygidae > Eurypyga > Eurypyga helias. The sequence continues at coordinate 30,115 of NW_010249748.1, forward strand.
CTGCAGGAGGCGGCGGAGGGTGGG
>NW_010249749.1:0-4652 GCF_000690775.1 Eurypyga helias
ATCAGTTCCCTGAAGAGGCTAAAGATTCCTCTTCTGAAGTCCAGGATAGTGAGCTTGCACATCTTCCTCGCCACCTGAAGGATCTCAATTGCCATGATTTCGTGGTCAATGCAGCCAAGGCTGCCCTTGAGCTTCACATTCCCCACCAGCCCCTCCCTGTTGGTGAGAACAAGGTCCAGCAATCTCTCTTAGCCACTATGGGCCAGCCAGCTCTGTGTAGCTCGTTTCTGCCTGAAACCAGCACAGTCTCCCAATTTGGGTTTTTTTAAAGAGATGTCAAACAATAAAACCCTACTTGTATGTAATCTTATCTTGGCTTGGAATGGGATTACATAGGAGTCTAGCAGAAAGTCCTCCGGTGATCACCAAGGGATATTTCTAGTATGCTGACCTGTGTCAAAACTGCATGCAGTACATCTGAGACATGAAGATTTGAGCAAAACTGCAACAATGAAACAAAAGATCTCTTAAGAAGTCATCTGTGAGATAGATGCCTAGCATTTCCATTCTGTGTGCTTTTGCTTTGTGGGTATGTTCTAGGGAGATCAAAGTTAATTTAAAAGAAAATTTTAAAAAAGAAGTCTTTTTAATCAGGGTGTCTTGAATAGCTACCAGTTGGAATTATTCAGTCTTTTTATTATCCTGTGGATTTAGGCATGCCAAAATCATCCTTCAAAGGATTAGAACAGGGTGTTTGCCTTCTGTGCCTTCAGGCATGCCTAAAATAGTTTTCAACTTGCCTTTGTTTCCTGAGCTTTCATGTTTCCATCACAGAGTTAAACAGTATGCCAGAAGACATCTGTCCCTTATTTGTGCATTTAGTATTTTGTACTTTGCATTAGAAATTTTACCTGATGACTTTTGAAGATATTATTATCAATGTTAGCTGATAGCAATTTGTTAGTGTGGCCTCTTCTTGCTAGCACTACTTCCCTGTACTTGTACTCCCATTTCTGAATCTGTCCCTGTGTTTTAAAAAATTGTCATCTATATGGAACACCACTTTCAGAAATACTTTGTCATCTAGTATAACTGGCCTATATGATAAAATACTGGTTTCTTTAAATTCAGTAGCAAAAAACCCTTTTGTTAATTTTCTTAGTTTTCTCCTCACATGCTCCTTTTCTGTTATATGGAACTGAACAGGAGAAACAAAAAAAAAAAATCTTTTCCTGAAAGACCAGGAAAAAACTTAGAGCAGACAAAGGAAAAAAGAATTTTAGATGCTTAAGGATTACAGGTATTTGTACTTCTCTGTACATGCTTGGGCCATTTCTTCAGAATGCTGAGACCACAGTGATTTGGTAGTGCAAAAGACTCATTCCTCAAGCATCTTCTACCTAGCTCCTGGTAAATGAGATTGTGAAAAAAATTGTTCTTGTATTAAGCCTCTTGTATTGAGTTGATGTGTTTTTTACAGCTAATAACTGTTTCTGGCACACATGAATTCCAGGTTTGCTTGAAGCAATGTTTGTTATGCTCTTTTTCCTAGTGTTCTCCTTTCTCCTTCTCAAGGCAGCTTACTCTGAGAGATGACTGAAAACTCCCACTTCATATTTTGTGTCACCAGTGTCACCAAGCAGCAACAGCAGGGCTACTCAACAAGCTAGGGGACAAAACAGGTGCTGAGGATGCCCACAACACGGGCAATAGTACCCTCATTGACCAGAGGTCAGTCCTGCTGCAACTGAACACCCCGGAATCTGTGGTACTGCAATGCAAGAGCTGTCAGCAGTTTCAGGAAAGGCATGATGATGAATCAGGCCCAGGGTTTATCCACTGAATTCATACAGAAAATGAGGCCAGAGGTACTACGAGAGACAAGGATACAGTCAGGTCTATGCACAAGACAGGGCAACATAGTTCAAGTAGGAGTGGCTGCCCAGGCCTGAGTTTTTTGAGCCTTTGAGAGGAGGGAAGGACATCCCTGCTGACTGTCAGATAGTGCCATTAAAGGCCAGTTAGTGATATTTGCCCACTGTGGCACCACCTGGGACTTGATTCTCACAGGTTCTACGAAGCTGCAGTGCTCTTTGACTTCAGCTGGAGCCTCGTGTCTTTAGCAGATTTCAGAAAAGTATTTCTGAAAAAAAAAGAAGAAAGTCCTGTATGTACATTCATGTACATTGTCATATGAAATGTAGATGAGATCTATCATACTCAACCACCTTGATACTTAGACCTCATGAAGTTAATGGGGAACAAATAAGGTGACTCAGATAGATTGTCATTATTCTGTTTTTCGCTATGTTCTGGGTTGAGCTATGTTATGTTCTGGCCATATTTTGTTAGATTTGCACTGTTCTGTTTTGATAAGGATTAATTATTTTGACTTCATTCTGCATTTCACTATGTTAAGCTATTTTGGAGAAGGCACTAATTTTAATGATGTTTTAGATGTCAAGATGTTTTGATGATACTCTGTCTCTCGCTATTTTGACAATACCCTGATTTTCAGTGTGTTTCCTCAATGCACATTGTTGAGAAAGGTTTGATAACAAGAGATGAGCCTCTTGCTTATAAAAAGCACTTGGGTACACGCTCATTAGTATCTCAGTAGTGTCCTTGTAAACAGGTTTTTTTATAGATTAGTGGATGTTTAAAGAATTGTGTTCTTTTTGTGAACTTTGCTCATTAAAGGCTTATTATAATACCAAAAATCATGCCCATAGGTCAAGAACACCCCTGCACAGGTGAAGACCCTTCCCCTGAGCACGTGTAGGAGTAGAAGCAATGTGCCAGTGGTACTATAATTGTATAACCAATCATTGTCAAGGGGGTGGACTGGAAAATTAATGATCCTAAAAGTTTTGTGTATAAATATAGCACAAGGAACTCTGGTGTATGTGCTAGGTGGAGATATCCCCTCATGCACCCAGCACCTCAATAAACCAATGTCAGCTTTCTAATCTATCATTTGGTTTAGAGAGTTTTCTTCTTAACTTTACAGTAACAATTGTGGTTACTATGTCTCTCTATATTTCCATCAGTCTGTAAAACATGATAGCTGAAAAATAACAGGTTGACGAAATGAGCTTGCGAAAATGAGTTGCTTTTGCAATTGCTACAGAAAGTTTGTGCGTGATTAGCTTGTGGAATAAGCAAAGCAGAGATGGGGGAAGAAACATCATAGACTGCAGAATAGCTTCATGTTTGTGATGGCAGTGACTGCAGCAGTCTGCCTACACAGCACAGGCATGGCAATAAGTCACTTGTCTCATGCAAAGAAAGTGTCTCAGTGAAGATCACTCACCCCAGTAAAACACCAAGGGTTGGTGGTTGGTGGTGGTGGTTTTTTTTGGTTGGTTGTTGGTTTGGGGTTTTGCTGGGTGGGGTTGGCGGTGGGTTTTTTTTTGTTTGTTTGTTTGTTTGTGGTTTGATTGGGGTTTTTTTGTTTTTGTTTTTTCCCCTTAGAATTCTGACAATCAGGGCAAGAAAGGCTGAAGACAGATGGGACGAAGGAGCAGTAGGAAGGATACATCCTCTTCTTACTGTTCCCTGTCCCTCAGCACTACATTGTCTTCCAAAGGTTAGGTATATGTTCTTTGCACTGTCAGAGATCAAGGAAGTGCGCTGGTGGTAAGGAGAGAACATACCATAGTTCTATGTCATGAGACTGATAGTTATTCTGACTTTCAGTACTGGTATTTGTTTTTTTCTGAATTTAAGTTCATAAGTCTTTGCTGTGCCTATATATCTGAGAAATACAATTTTTTGTTTGTATCAGATTTTTCTGAAGGATTTTAGAGTCTTATTCCTTATTTAGGGCTCTTATCATGAAAAGTGATAATGGTTCCATCTGGAAGTTGCTAAAAATCCATTTCTGAATGAGTGTTGCGCGTAGTCACAATGCGGTAATTGTTTGTTTTTATTTAATAATAAAATTACTTAATTTTCATGTTTTGCAAATGCCATATTCAGAAATTACTGGTTAGTAAAGTATTTTGAGAAAGACTGCCATAGTTGATTTTTAGTAAAAATTCAAGAATCATCTTCTTGAAGTTTCAAAAACAAATCAGAAAAATTAGATTATAGATATCACTAATAATCTAGGTAAGAGAACAATCATTTAATAGGCTTCTCTATTAAGGGTTCTCCAATCAGGAATTCTGTTACTTTTAAATTTTTTCAACATAATATTTTTTTTAAATTATTGTTAGTTGAAAATCCTAAATACTGCTATATGTGTAGAAAAGGCTGGCAGAAAATAATTAATATAAAGACCTATTGCTACACAATACTTGTTTCTGTTCCTCCTCTTAATAGGCAGACTCCAAATGTTCATTACCTGTCTCTGACATTCAGAAGCAGAATATCCCACATACAGTAACCCATTTCAGCACCCTCACAAACTCCACTATACAGTTGCATAAGTATCTGTTTCTGAAAGTCCTCAATTCCTTTGTCAAATTGCTGTTGCTCCTATTTTATTAAAAAAAAAAAAAGGCCTCAAGGCATATTATACATTGTTTCAGGTTTTTTACAATGGAAATTATATTGTGTCAAGATTATCTCTGTTCATTTTTACTGTGTCCTTGTTAATACCATAAATTTCACATTTTTGGAAAAGGTGGCTGAGACTCCTAATTTATTGATATTTTTGTTTATTATTTTATTATTTTCCTAATTGTCCTAGTCCCAGGCACCAGTTT
>NW_010249750.1:0-255 GCF_000690775.1 Eurypyga helias
TGCCCAGTTGCCCCCTCGGGTGCCCTGTTGACCCATGGGGTGTCCTGTTGCCCCCTCAGATGCCCTGTTGACCCCTCAGGTGTCCAGTTGGGCCCATGGGGTGTCCACTTGCCCCCTTGGGTGCCCGATTGCCCCTTCAAGTGCCCAGTTGCCCCATGAACATTCTACTGCCCCACAGGGTGTCCTATTGCCCCACGGGGTGTCCAGCTGACCCCTCAGGTGCCCAGTTGGCCCCACGGGGGGACCAGTTGCCCC
>NW_010249751.1:0-278 GCF_000690775.1 Eurypyga helias
GGCGAGCTGAGCCTGGCCTGGCCGAGCAGGTTTAGCTGTCACCCTGACCTGCCCGTCTGTCGCTCGTCTCCCCGCGGGGCGCAGAACAAGGTGTCACGAAGGCTGTGCTGAGAGCCGAAGGGGAGCGGGTTTCCAGATCCCCTGCGAGGCAGGGCTGGGCTGCCCAGGTGGAGCAGGTAACATACCCAGGGCTCCGGCAGCCTCCCGTCTGTGGGGCTGACCCCTTCCCAAAAAACACAGATGGCAGCTGCCCCCGAGCTGGAGCGGGCTCACGGCTG
>NW_010249751.1:299-1041 GCF_000690775.1 Eurypyga helias
CGGCCGCATGTGTGAAGGGAAAGACCTCTTTTCCCTTGGCTCAGCATGGTGTTGCCCGCCGGGCACAAACAACCGCTCACCCCTGCCCTCTCCCCGCTGGGCTCCTCCAGCTCCTGCATGTCAGGGAGCTCAGGAGCTTTAGGGCCTTGGTTCCCATTAGGGTTTGCTGAAAGTTGGCCGCTGGTTTCTGAAGCTGGGGAATCAACGCAGCAATTGCCCGGGCCCTGGAAACCAGCCGTTGGGGGAGCGGGATCTGGGGGTCTCCTACAGCACCTGCAGCCACGTGCCTTCATCCAGGAGATGTCCATGGGGTCTGTGCGGGAGCCGCATCCCTGCTGGGCGAGGACAGGGATGTCCCAGCCGACACTGCCTCCCCGAGCATGATCCTGCTCGGAGCATTGCTGGGGCTTTGCTGTAAGCACGTCCTTTCCCTGCCCCGCAGCCAGCACGGCTCAGCAGAGATGCTGCTCCCCCCTGCTCTGGGCACTGCCCCACGGCTGCATGGACCACCCCTCCTGAGGGGCCATGGGCCGCGTTTCCCATCCCCGGGAGGTGCTGCCTCATCCCGTGCTTATCCCTCCTTGCACCTTTGGGGTTGGGGAAACGGGCTCAAGGTGGCACAAGACGTGTCCCTGAGCAGCTCTGCCATGGCGTCCAGCCCCCCCAGGCCTCGGCAGCCCCGTGGCTCCTCTGTCCCTCATCGCCGAGCGGGCAGCTGGCAGCTTTCCAAGTGCTCTGAAAT
>NW_010249752.1:0-3841 GCF_000690775.1 Eurypyga helias
ATTCTATGATTCTATGAAAATACTATCACTAATAATAATTATAATAGTATATAATGAAAAACAAAACAGCAATAGAAAAAATACAAGAAGTGATACAACCACTTACCACCTGCTGACTGACACCCATCCCTCACCCTGAGCAGTGAGAGAGAGAGCCCCTGGGCCAACTACCCCGCAGCTTATATACTGAGGATGACATTTTATGGCATGAAATATCCCTTTGGTCAGTTTGAGTCAGCTGTCCTGGCTGTGTCCCCTCCCAGCTTCTTGTAAAGAAGCAGCTGGGAACACAGGTGCAGTATGAGAAACTGAAAAAGTCCTTGGCTTAAATTGCTTGGCAACAACTAAAAACATTAGTATGTTGTCAGTAGCATTCTAAGCACAACTCCAAATCATAGCCTGGTACTAAAAACTTCAGTGTGTTATCAACATTCTCAGAATAAATGCAAAACATAGCCTCATACTAACTGCTGTGAAGAGAATTAACTCTAGCTCAATCTAAACTAGAAGAGCTATACAAGATGTTACAAGACTAATGACAGCTTTTAACTAGGGAAGGTGTTGCAGACTTTGAAAACAAGTTCTGTAAAAAAGTTATTAAAATAACTCCAGGTGCTCACAGGAACTGTTTTTCACCTGACTTTCATCTGCCTTACATCTAGTTTTTTGTGATGAACCTTGTATTTCTACACTTTCTTTGGCAAAAATAGAACATGATATGCTACAGTCTTTTGGACACGACATATGTAAATGGAGTATCTTTCAGAAATGTACTTGGAGTTAAAATATAATAGGAGCAAATGGTAAAGCCAATCAGGAACTTTTCCATGATTTCTAATGCGAGAATTCCTGATCTTAGCTCAGGAGTTTACCTGAGAGTCAGAGAGAAAAAAGAAAGAATTAAAAACCCCAAACCCACCAGCACCAAAACGAAACAACAAACCCCTAACTTTCCCAATGCTGCCTTAAGCAAATGCAAGCTCTCAAATCTAATGGCAAGGTCTTTTTGCATAGGAAAATAAAAATTATTAAAGAATAGAGGATTTTTAAACAACATCTATTTAACTGGAACCATCATGAACGCCTTTATAAACTGACTTTAAACAAGGAAGATGTTACTGTATGTTATACTCACATACATAAACACACACACTCACACATGCACACGCGCACACAATCTGCCAAAATATTAAACTAAATCTGAAGGTGATATTCTCATCTTGCTGACATACTGTTGAAAATCTTATTGACTAAGGTGGCTTGAACTGATCCCATTCAACATAACCTTGAATGGAATGTAGCATCATCATTTGCTGCCGCCCTCCTAGCATTTCATTTCAGTAAGATTAAACGGGTTAGAACATCCTTCCTTTATGCAAGTTAATGAGTGAAGAACAAGCATGGAAATAAACCTACATGTAAGTGACAAGTAGAAACTGCGCTGGCATCTTCAATATCCGTATTGTGTGGAAGATGGAGGTCACTTGTCACTCTCTTCTGACACTGTGATAGAAGCAGAGAGCTAAAAACATTAATCCTAATTCAGTGACATTTCTATACAACCCACTTCACCAGCTGGAACCATGAGTAAACAATACAGTGCTGCAGAGATCATTGTAAATAACTGTAAGCATATAGAAAAATACCAGAAAAGCACCTTACAAATAGCAGGCACTTGCTGGGGTCTTTGGAGGCACTTGGGCAATTGCTGAGTAAAATACAAAATCTCTCCACACAGTTTCTCCTCTGCTTTTCTAACCAGAAGTGGAATAGTGGTTATGCTTCTTTTCTTCATTTTCTCTTCCACATTCTGCTGCCAAGTAGCCCTCACCCTTATCCAAGGTCTACCCAGAGACTCCAAACATTTTGAATTGAGTGATCAAAAGGTTAAACTGTACCATTACATGCCAGAGGAAGGACTGATGAGAGTTTAACAACCTTCCCTCTGCGTGGGCTCCAGAGCAGCAGTCACAGCCAAATCCTGTGATGTGAGGCAGCAGAGACAGGCCATAATTGCCTGCTAAACCCAAAAAAGTGTAGCCTTGACCTGCCAGGCACTAGTCTTTGAGGAGCCTGAGTGCCAACAGATAATCACTTTCTTATAGACTCTTCCAAGAAGAAAGCAGAATTAAGAAGAAAAATAGGCATCTGGGTTGAACTTCAGGCCCTATTATATGCTGCTTTCCTGTTTCTGTTTTGCAGCGCCACATGTACAGAGAGAGCAGCACTCGCAGGCAGGGCAGCAATTGCGGTACACCAGGAGAGTAACAAAATCCAGAAGGACAAGGTTGCGTGCAGGACGTGCTCCCACTAACAGAAACGTGGAGTAGGCTACAGAAAATCACTGCAGTGGTGTGGCTGAACCATTTCCCAAAGCAGTGCTGCTGCTGGGCTTTATATGCTGGGACACTCAGGCGGGACTCAAAGCTGCTCACGGCATTGCTCTGCTGTGTGTCATCCTTTGCACATGAGGGACAACTTCTCCATGTCACTGCTGGGTAAGAAGGCAGAAGCATTCCTCATGTCCTGGAAGAGAGCTTTGGAGAAAGCATAGCTAAGCCAGAGTTCCACTGCAAGCTAGATGCCACTGCTGCTGAACTGGGCACTAAGCATTTACATCTGGAGTCACTCCAGCTGCTTCCTTTTAAGGCAGGGGAAAGGACTGCATTTCCCCTTAATTCTCCAGTAGAGGCTGCTGTCAGATTCTCTTTGGCATTGAAGCTCTTCACAGCTCTGTAAAAGGCAGTTGCGGGGTCCCTCTTTTTTCAGATATTTTTTCAGCAACATAGAACCCCTGGAAGTTAATTCTTCAGATCTTTCTACTATAAATGACAGTTTGCCTCCTCACCTCTCTGGTTCTCGTATGTCTGTTTGACTTTACTCTGCTGATTTCTGATAATTGGCAGCAGCCAGGACAAATTAACATCTCAGAGACTAAAACTTTCACTACTGCAAAAACATCCTCCCCCTGTCTCCCCTCGCTGTCACCGTCAATTTCCCTTCCTTGAATACATTCAAGGGAATGGCTTCTAGGGCCAGAAATTGCAGAGCTGAGCTTATCCACCAGGTCTTCTGCCCTCTGTATTCCTTCATGTCCAGGGCAAGGACAGAATTTATTTTTGACTTGGCTAATTTTTTCCTTCCTGAACCTCTTCCCACCTTACCCACAGTAGCTCTGGCTGCTAGAAGCTGTCCACATGACCCCTCTGGGGTCGCTGCCCAAAGTGCCCTCTGGCTCTGTGAATCAGGGGTGTGTAAGTCTCACTTTGTCACTTGTTCTGGTTGTCTTTGAAAACAAAGTAAAAATCCCTTCCATATTTCCCAGCTGCCACACCATTACCCTTTGGAACTCTTAGATGAGCTCCTTCAGACCATGCTCACCCCAGTCTTGCAGTTGTGCCCTTCCTCAGAGCTGCCTTTTCAGATTTTCTCCTCCAAACAACCAAATCTTGCCTTCGGTTCTTTCCCCTCTTAGCAAACAGCTGATATCCAAGTGGCTCTTATCTGACTTGTTCTGATTCTGAAATTTAGGGGAAATAGATTTATGCAAATTTATTCAATAAGGTGTGACCTGTGTTCTGACATTGTTTGCAATTTCTTTTGCAGGGGATTTTTCTGAGCTTACAGTAAACCCAATTTCAAGGGTCAACTTTTATTTAAAAAGCCTCCTACTGTTGTTTATATTTTAACCACTGTGCTAACTAACGTACCCTGACTCTGAAAGAAGATCTGATAAACTTCCACCTACGGTAGGCCTCACAGTCATCAAATAAACGAGAACAAACACCACAAGACCAGAACTGGGGAAACATTTAGGCACTTGGATCATCATGAGGGAAAG
>NW_010249752.1:3858-4268 GCF_000690775.1 Eurypyga helias
TTACAATGGCTCGTTTCAAACATTGTGCCTTGAGAGATCACGTGCTTGTCACAAGACAGCAGTGAGGTGTGCCAGTCTGGCAGATGAAAGACACTTCTCCTGTTTTGACGTTTTCATGTGAAAAACATACAGAATGAGCATTTTTATACCAGGATCAATTGCTGGCAATATGCCCATGTCCAGTTCTCCAGGATCAGGACCATTAAGACAAAGACGTATAATATTTCTCCAAACCTGCATTGTCATCCTTGGCAGAGATGGCAATACAAGTGGGTCTTTTTTTTTTTTTCCTCAGAAATAAACCAGGAGCAGCAGCACTGAATTAGATGCACAACAACCAGGCTCAAGGCAATGAGACTGAGAGAAGAACCAGCCCCAAACCTAAAAGCAGAAACTGCTATAGACCTGAA
>NW_010249752.1:4289-12948 GCF_000690775.1 Eurypyga helias
GAAGAAAGCTTGCAAAACGGTGGTTGCTTACATGGCGCATGCAGATGTTCACAAACTATCTTGGAGGCAGTGGCAGCTAACACGCCTTTGGCTACCATGATTAGCTCCTTTGGTTTTGAAAACCCATAGGAAAAGCTGTTCTGATTAAAGTCTCTAAAACATTGTGTTTATCAAAGAGTTTTAAAAACTCAATTAAAACTCAAGACTTTTCAAATTGTCTCCCACACGGGAGGAACAGCCACATGTAGCCCACATAATCAGCTTTTTTCTTACACTTTAACCACCAGATGTGTGCCAAAATGCAGTAACCGAGCGAATTCCTAGGTGGAAATGAGGGATACAGAAGGATGGGGAAGGTGCCAGAGGTGCTGGGGAGGGCAGGCTGTGCAGAAACTAAATTTTGCACTGGAGTAAGCAAAAAACCACTAATAATATTATTAATAATATTATTATCTCATAATACCTGATGGGTAGGAGGCATGGCAATTGGTGCTGTCTGTGGCTGGGGACCAGACAGTGGCCAGGGGATTTGGAGCAGGAGAGAGGGAACCTACGATCTGGAATGATAATTGAAGATGTGGCTAAAATTGTCAAAATCGTGTGGGACTAAACCAGACTTGAGCAGCTTTCAAAAGCCTGCTTGCTAGTAAAGCCTACTTTGTGTTCTGCTCCTTCATTTTATCCTTCTTTTCCCATGAGTAATTGTTCCTAAGGCCTGATAAACCCGATCCCACACATAATTGCACAGTATCCAACCCCTTCTCTCTGTCATCCTTCAAGTAGTTTCCTGAGCTGAGTTCAGCTTCCATCAACTCCTCTCTTAGGCCCATCTGCTTTGTTTCCCTGTCCTAGGTCTCTCAAGCTTCTACGAATATCCCATGCTTTGCACTTGTCCACAAGTTGCATTAAAACCTCTTCAGACAGAGAAGACAACCAGATAGCATGGTATTACAGCACTCTATGGTAGAAAAATAGCACAGGACTGCAAGCAGGATCAGCTCTAGATTTTTCACATAATCTGTAAAAAGCAGCTAATCTGGTTCCCATACTAGAATGCCTCTCTCATGTATTTACTCCTGCATCCCTAGCTTTATCCCAAGCCCTCAGTACAACACAATTTCTACCTCAAGTAAGTGGGACACCAAGGAAGTGGATAGGCTCACTGGATTTTGGAAGGACTTCATGATTCTATGAACTTTTTGCCTTCCATTGCAGAAGACTGAACTGCATGACCTAGCAGCACCCATTCAAGCCTGTTTTCCTCATCCAATATTCATCCCACTCTTGCCTCTGGTGACTCACTAGCACATTTGATTCAACAAGTTGTTTTGAAGTAACACCAGTGACCTAAGATGTCAGAGAAGCCATGAAATGGTGCTGCGGTGCAACTTTTCCAAGGCAAAGGCCACTTGGGAAATGCAGAGTGAGCTGATGTTGAAATCACGATAACACATGGATGAGCAAAGTCTGGCACCCTTGCTGGATGAATTTATGCATGCAGTGTGAGGTTAAATGTCTGGTAAGGAAGAACACCAAATAGCTGTCTATGGGTCTTAAGCCTGAAGTTCTGCTTTTGAGCTAAAATGAACTCTAAGTCTTATTCCAAAATAGAAGAAAAAAAGAAAAGCCTAGATCAAAAAGACATAGAAAAGAAGGAATCCTCTAAGAAAAAATAAGAAAAATTAAACTATTTTACAGTCAATACTATCTGCATCTGATAATCATTCTTACCCTGAGATTAAATGGAAGCTTGATTTATAAATCAATACAGGTATGCATGGCTGAAATTACCACTGGGACTGAGGAGAAATTTAAATCCCGCCAGAACACATGATTTCCTGTGCTTTCCAGAAACATTATTCCTGTCTATACTCTGACAAAGAAAGACCTAACCATTTGAGAACAAAAGCATGCTCACAAAGCAAGAGAGTGCCTTCAGATTACCCAGCATCCAGTACACATGATCGAGTCTGATTTGGTAATCCATCCAATTCAAGGTTGCTTGAATGGTCACACCACGGCAAAGGGGGTCACAGCATGGGAGAATGATTAACTTAACCTACCTGCCTTGTTTGTTTGATGCTGCCTCACTCCAGCTCAAGTCAATAAAACTTTGTGCACCCACACACACAACTTCCAGCACCCGCCAGCTGGGCCAAAATGGGGCTTAGCAAAGCCGCCTTTCTCTTTCTTTCCTTGCTCAGCTCAGGTAAGAGTCTTTTGCCTTCTTCTTGCCTGGGTGAGACGGGGGCCAAATGCTTGCAAGCTCTGCTTGGTGTAGGTAGGACCCTAAATCCCTGTGTCACCACTTACCTGGATGACAATGGATTTGGGGCTTGCTGGCCAGAGAGAGTTGCTGTCGAACAAAGCAAGAGCTGTGGTTGCTCTGGTGTTGTGTTCGTTGGAGACCCCAGAAGAGCAACAAACAGCCTTGGTGTCTGCAGGGGGAAGTAATGGCTCCCTGCAAACATGCTCCATGGCCAGAAATGGGGGCACCCTTGGAAAGCAGCCTGTCAAGGGCTTGCTACAAAGACATGGCTGTCTCTGGTTTCAGCAGTCTTTTGCCCTAGAGTTGTTTCTTTTCTCTGTTATTTCCAAGTACTCTGGTCCTTAATTTGATTGTTCTAAAATTTTTAAATGCATTGTGAAAAACAAAATCACAAAGAAAAGGAAAAATTGAAAACACACTAGAGTTTTAGTCTTTTTCATAGACATAGTCTTATCAGGAAATTTTTCATTTCATGTCACAGCGAGGCCAAAATCTGGTCAGTGTTAGTTTCAGCAGTATTTTTGGTACTGCAAGACTATTTTTGTGGAAGATAGTACTAAGTAATATGTAACACACAAAAAATGAGTAAGGCTCTTTACATACCACTTTTGGGGTTTAGTAGATTGTAGCTCTTTCACAAAAATTTTGAATAAATATTCTATGACTTGAAAACTTTAAACTTCAATGAACTATAGGATTCAGATGGCACACCTTCTTTCAGGCCTTCTGTATGACTACACAGCCTGTTGTGACTGCTGTTAAAAATATAGCTATGAGTGTGCCAACACATACAAAAAAAAATCCACTAAAACACACAAACATTTTACATATGTAGTTTTAAAATATAAAAGTAACAGGTAGGAAAATGTATGGTTAGATTTTAGCTAGAAATGTTAGAGACATGCCCTGGCGTAACAAATTCTCGATATTATTTGATGTTAAAGAGTTATCATCTTAATTTAAATTCTAGTTTCTAAGCTTTGTTTTTGCAGAAGAACAGCCTCATTCAAATGAAATACAATTCTCAAAATAAGAATTTTATATGGGGGAGGAAAATATAAGATTTGGGCTTCTGTCTGCAATACAATGCAATGAAAAATTACATACGCAGAAAAAAGGTAGCAAGAAAATTTGCTGCACTTTCACGCAGCTTTCTTATTTTTTTTTCTTAAAGTAATTGTAACAGAAAAGAGGAAAAATATTATTGCAAAATGTCAAAACAAGATGGAATTAATGTTGCATGAAAGCTGTACCATAATAAGAAATTCTTTATTTGTATTTCTTGCCTTTGTGGAGAGCATTGCAGCATCCCTATGATATTATTTTAACCTAGTTTAATATTTTCTCTCAAAACTCATTTCTTAATGTCATTTTGGTTTTGAACTAACTAGTGGAATCAGACTTCTGCACCTTCACATGGAATGTTGTTCTGCCCTTTTTCAGTTTATCTTTTTATCAGCAGCTATCCTTTTCTCTCATGCATACTGTTAAACTGTCCACCCTTAGGGCCAAACTCTTACTTAGTCTAGATGCAGAAAACTCCTCTAGTAACTTCTCTGGGTTTGCAGTGGTATGAGAGGAAGCATAATTTGGCTTTTGTGCCTATTTTATCAGTTACATGTTGCAGTTGCAAAATGGTCTTAATGACAGTACTCAACTGCAGGCTGAGCTAGCACTCAGGTGAGGGAATTTAGCTGTACAAGAAGGCATATGATCCTGCTCCACACTACAAAAGCATGTTGCTCAGGAAAGGGATTAGTTGCCTACATCAGCCTGAAAGACGATTCACTGAATTTTCCCGTGGGGCCTCCCGGTTGCAGGTGGTGGGAATGAGTGGGACAAGGCTGCTTTCTGTCTCTCCTGCTGCCATTGGGCTAAGACCGAGAACGAGAAGTGTCAGAAAAAGGTGAAGAAAGAAGTCGTCCCTGTCTTCAGCGTGGCTTTCATGCATGGGCGGATGCCAAGGTCTAGTTCATACCCTGTATGCCTTTGATTCAGCAATTGTGTAAAGCAAGGCTCAAAACCAAGGCACAGAGCAGGGCTGAGATCTGTTGCAACAACCATGGGCTAGCTGTCTGTTCTGGGCTGAAACCATGCATAATGGGTAAATCCCAGAGCCAAACGTTTGTCAGTAGAGTCATATACTCATCTGATAAAGAAACTGTAAAAATCACAGGACTCGGGCAACTTCTCTGCAGCTGGAAGTCGTGCAAGTGAGTTTTGTGAACTGTAGCTCAGCATTCAGAGGTTGCATAGCTGTGACAGAAAAAGAAAATACTAAATGGCAAAGTCCTTTAGAAGAAGGAATTTACTTGAACATTTTTGGAGTTTACAACTAAACATAGCTTTACTTTTAACACCCTATATAGTTCACATGCAGCTGTACCTCAGAGGTTGTTAGATGAATTTATTTACTCGTTTAATGTCCTGAGTTAATTCACTGCAATGGAGGTCAACATCTGCTACCTTGGTTATTAAGTTCAATACAGAGTTACTACAAAAATGATAAACTGAACACAAGCACAGTGATAACCCCAGTGACTGAGCATAGCTTGTTTCTAGCAAGAGCATTTGAAAAGAGGCAGCGGTGAGGTGGCTGATAACACTGTAGTCACTCCATGTGGGTAGGTATCAGCAAGGGACAATCATCGTTTTACATCCTTCTTGAGTGCCATTTCTCCACTTTCTCTAAAGTATGGGCGACCTATATTTTCTTTCTGAAATACCTCACTTTTTTTGCTCCTTGGGTTGTCTTTGTTCCCATCACTTTATACCTTATGTTTGTGTTACTTCTTACAACTTTCAGAATGACACAAAGCACTGTTCAAGCCACTTCTCTGTCCAGCCTTTCAGTGATGCTACCCTTTACCATACTAGGAAGACAAGACTTACCCATATTTTGTCACTATTAACCCAATTATTCCAGCAATTAAATGATGATGTTACTCAACTAGACAAAGAATTTAACATGAAAGTTTGAAACAAATCTTATCAGCATTCACATTTTTACCTCTTTCTCTTTTTCCTTTTAGTACAAGGCAACACACTAGACAGCTATGTGAGAACAGAGGGAGCTTGGCTGCTCAACACAAAGATGCAAGCTTATAGGGCAAATAGTAAAGAAGAATGTGTGGAACGTTGTGAAACTGAAAGTAATTTTACTTGCAGGTAATTTCCACTGGTTCCCATTTACATATATATATATATATCTTTCATTGCAGATTATGGTGCAGCCTTATTTATCAGCAGTCTGAACTTTCGAGGGATTTCTTAGGAGCATGTGTGCCTGAGGTTTGCTGGAAAAACGAAAGATGAATAGAAACAAAATACCTGGGACATATAGATAAAGACAGCAGAAATAGCAAAATTAATAAAATTATGTTGAATTTTTATTGGAAAACATCATAATAGGCTGACACACAGCTTGGCATGCTGAAAACCAACTTGGCATGGTTTTATCAAGACTGTTGCACTCCTTTTGCAATAAAGAGTCATAACGAATTGCTTGGAAATTTAGGACAGCAATAATGGCACTGCTTATGTCCATTGCATTACTTGCTATCTTGCAGATACATCCATTATTCCAAATTTTACTAGAATTTGGGCTTATGTAACTTCTATTTACTTTGAGAAAGAGATGGCCATCTAAACCTCAACAATCCTAAACCCTACTTTCAGCCCAGCCCTTTCTCTGCATTTGCATTTAACCAAGCCCAAAGGACAAGAAAGCATGAAAGTTGTTAACCAGTGTGTACCGCTGGCTTTTGCTCAGGCTCCTGCCTCAGGGGAGGAGAAGTTGAGCCTATTGCTTTTGAGCCTAAGGCTTCTGAGCCTCCAGTGCCAAAGCCTCAGAGCCCATCGAACTTCAGCAGTACGTCAGGCAACCGGAATAATGGGGAGAGATATCCTCTGTGGTGAAAGGCTGTCCTCACATGTGAGTCAAGGAGGTTCTGTATCTTCTGATCTTCATGACTTCTTGATCTACCACTTCTGCTGCACGCCTTTTTGAAATGACTGTCTGCAGGGCTGTTTCCAGCACTTGGTTCTCCATCAGGCTTTTATTCAAGGAAGGGATACCCTAGTGCTGACTTCTTAAATGTGTTTTCTAAGTTTGTGTTTTAAATCAAAAGGGAACGTGAGACTTATTTTAAAGAGGTGTAAGCCAGAAAGATGACAGGGGTTTGCTGACTGGCTGTGTGAAGTACCACCCGTTCCCTTTGGTCCTACTCCCCTCTCTGAAAACCACACAGAGAGGACAGAGCTTCAGCAGTACGTGTCTCAGGAGGATAGGAAAGAGGGCAGAGATGGCAGGTCTGTATATTCGGATATATATTATAGTTTATAGTTTGCAGAGGTTCTCTTTTGAGGCATATCATTCCTTTGAGGAATACTTTTTGAGGAGTATCAGTCCTTAGCCTCTGCCTCAGGTCTGAGCCTACCACCACCTGATGCCAGAATAAAGTCACGGTTGTTTTTTCCTTGGCTCCCTAATCAATTATATGAGATCTATTACAACCAGTAAAGAACAGATGTCATCTGGCAGGGAAGGATCTGGGGGAAGAAAGGTAACTGTTAGGCAGAGCTTTAAGACCAAGCCAGCACTGCAGCACGAGTGCTTCAGACCAATGAGTTCAGGTCAGTACTTCAAACTTGTTATCCCACCTTCCCAGTGTGTTGGACCATTCTTGTTCACTACATCCCTACTTTTAAATTTAACATTACTGAGAGTTTGTCTTGAATCGGGGGTAACTGTCCCCAGAGTAGTTTTGACCCAGGACAACCAGCACTCCCCAGACAATACACAGACACTGTTCCCAGCAGTGAGTCCAGATATGATCCATCTCCTTTGGGGAGAGGCTGTGCAAATTTACAAGTACAAGCACACTGAGATCATGCCAGTTGGCATTAGAGCTACAGAATAGGCTTTGTCAGTATTTACATTCCTGGTACGACCTAGCCACTGAATGCCATGTTGCTATTGGTCTTTTTTGGTTCAAAAAAGCTAGACGTAGAAATTACTTAGCCTGTCAGAATTTTTCCTTAGATGCTATTGTAAAGGTTACACCATCCACTCCAGTTTTGCAGACTTACAGACTATGTACTTGCTTATACGACAAATGTCTGTGTTTTGCAAAGTGCTTACGTTGCTTCGCATACAGTGACTCAGAACAGTTATCACAAGGTAATTTAAGGTCCTGGCTTATTGTGTTTTACCTGTTCCTTGGTAACTGCTGAATACTATAGAATTCTCACTTCTTGACCAACCACTAATATTCTTTTTTTGAAATAAGGTCAAGGTCCCTTGTGTATATATATACTCTTCAGCATGTTCTCTGGCGTTCCTGGTATGTTATAAATCTTTTTTAATTCCTTGTCATAATTTGTTTGTGTAGCTTTCTTTCAACCTAAGTTTGGTACAAAGACTTAGGTGTCAAAGTCACCACTGAAAATGGCAGCTGCAATACTCAGTGATTTACGAATGTCCTGGTTTAGGCCCAGACGGCAACAAAAGACCATGCGTCCATTCTCTCACTCCTCCCCCAGTGGAATGGGGAGGAGAAAAATACAAGGAAAGGCTCCTGGGTCAAGACATGGACAGGGAGGGATCACTCACCCATTACGGTCACAGGCAAAACAGACTCAACTTGGGGGGAAAAAAAAAAAATGTTACCAATCAAATCAGAGTAGGATAATGAGAAAAGCAGATTTTAAAAACACCTTCCCTCCACCCCTCCCTTCTTCCCGGGCTCAGCTCTGCTCCCAATTTCTCTACCTCCTCCCCACCAGTGGCACAGGGAGCCAGGAAATGGGGGTTGGGGTCAGTCCATCACACACTGTCTCTGCCACTCCTTCCTCCTCAGGGAGAGGGATCCTCACACTCTGACCCTGCTCCAGCATGGGGTCCCTCTCACAGGAGACAGTCCTCCGCGAAATTCTCCAATGTGAGTCCTTCCCATGGGCTGCAGATCTTCATGAACTGCTCCAGAGTGGATCTCTTCCATGGGGTGCAGTCCTTCAGCAGCAGCCTGCTCCAGCATGGGCTTCCTACAGAGTCATGGCCTCCTTCGGATGCAGCCATCTGTTCTGGCGTGGGGCCCTCTCCAGAGCTGCAGGGAGGGCTCTGCTCCCCTGTGGCCTTGGATGTTGTCCCAGCCTGCCCTCTCCCCATGGGCTGCAGGAGAACCCCTGTTCCAGCCCAGGTCCCCCTGCCTTTCCTCGCTGACCTGGGTGTCTGCCTGGCTGTCTCACATCCCACTTGTGTCTCCTTCTACTCCTCTCTCCGCTGTTTCCGCTTCCACTACTGGCTATGTTTTTGTTTTCCCCTCTTAAATACACTAATTACAGAGGTGCTTGTTGGCTCAGCGGTGGCCAGAGGTGAGTCCAACTTGG
>NW_010249753.1:0-272 GCF_000690775.1 Eurypyga helias
GGGGAAGCCCAGCTGAGTGGGCTCCGAGTCCTGGGGGGCCGTGGGTGGGTCAGGGCAGCACCTACACGATGTCGTTGAGCTCCAGCCGTGTGTCCGGAGGGGGATTGATCAGGACGTAGGACAAGGTGTTCTGGTGGTCGTTCATCTCATCTGCGAGAGGAGGGGAAAGGGCTGGTGAGGGACACCCTCCCCCAGACACCCCAGCAGACACCACGATGACCCTCGCCCCCGCAGCCCCACAGCCGCGCCCCCGAGCACCGGGCTCCGAGGGC
>NW_010249753.1:307-1088 GCF_000690775.1 Eurypyga helias
GGCCATGGACAACGGCACTGCCACCGGGAGAGCGCCAACAGGATCACCGCCACCTCCCTCTGCGCCTCCCCAGCTGCTCCCCCACCACGGCACAGCCCCGGCACTGGCAGACGTAACTCTTCAAAGTCCCCGCCCTTCCCTCCCCCTGAAAAATGAAGATATCTTACCTTGGTTTAGTGCAAAAAAGGGAACAGGTTAGTCTTGCTGCGTTAGGTACAGCGCAACGACTCCAACCAACCAGGTCAGGGCAGCCAAACCCCCCGGGGGCCGCTCGAACGCTCTGCCCACCTCTCCCCCTTCTTGAATGACTTAATTTAGGGTCATCCAGCAAGAGGATTTAGGTCAACGATGGCTTCTTTCTCCTGCCCAAGGGAAACCGCCCCTGTGGAATTTCAGAGCCATCGATGCCGTTCAGGGATGGCTCTAAATTACAGTGACCTCCCAGGGGGGAGGGCTCGGGCCCACCGAGAGCTACAGGCAGCCTCCAGGCCAAGGAAGGGGCCTGCGCTTTCCGGAATCGCCGAGAACAAGATCATGGGTGAAATGAATGGGGGGTGCAAGGCTGCCGGGGGCCGGGGAGGGGGTGGAAGCTGCGACAAATAACACCACTTACAGACTGAGTGACCGGGTGTGGATGGACAAGATGGAGAGGGGATGGACAGACGGACGCCGGGGCAGCGTGATGAGCGCGGCGGGACACCGGCTCGCTGCAAGGCTTGTCACTGGGACACCTCTCCGGGCTCAGAACGGCCCTTCTGAGCAGCGTCGGTGCACACCAGAG
>NW_010249754.1:0-6812 GCF_000690775.1 Eurypyga helias
CCGGAGTTAAACCACGACAGATCTTCACAGACAGTATAGAAAATTTATACAGTATTACCCCAAATCCACCAGTTTCCCCTGTAGATTATCTATCCTATGAGTCCTTTTATTGCAATTCTCTTACATTTTGAATGATAGACTCAACTTTTAGGTTGGAAAAGGCCTCCAAGTCCAACTGGTTTGCTTCCTGAAACAACCCCCAGATATTAAAACTTGTGTTTCATCCTACCTGCTTAGCTTCATATGTGTTATTTCCTGGATGCTGCAGGCAACATCTTTGCATTTTACATCTTGGCAGAGTTCAACTAATGGAAGTTTTAGTTTTGTCAGAAGAGTGTTTTAAAGTTCTTTAGGGAATAGATGTCACAAGGGTATCAAGATGAGTGTAGAGACTAGTTCATAAGTAAAGAAGACCTGTTTGGTGTTTGTTTGTTTGTTTTTGGGTGTTTGTTTGTTTGTTTGTTTGTTTTAATAGCAGAACAAGCCCATTAAGTATTTGGCAGGGATAAGAAATTGAACATTGATAGCTCTTTGGGACATAGAACAATTATGCCAGTGGATCATCAATATCTGTCTTCAGCATAGGTAGTTCTTCCATAGACCACTCTGTGTAACACAAAATTACATGGCTCCTGGCAAAGAAAGACGTTGAACCACCCTGGAGAAAACACCAAAAATATTTTTAGGGAAATGTAAATATCTAAGAAGCTAGGTTCAGTTAAACCTTCTGCCTGTTTGTTGTGAAGAGTACAACTAGTTTATTTGATATGAAGTGTATGTTTCTGCACTGCTGTGAAAGGAAGATGAGGTAGCTGGTTTGAGATGCTAGTAAAAAGCAATTTGAGCATGTGACGCCAAAACATGGTCATCTTCTGGAAACAGTATCTTCTTGAATTTGCAGCAACTTGTCTGTGAAATCCTGTGTTCCCTACATTTGTATTTAACTGCTAGGATGTAAATAGTTTCAAAAGAGTTAATGAAGCTTGTCATTACTTTATAGTTAGGGAGCACATACAGGTACATCAATGAATTGAGTTCCTATGGCCTAATCCTATGTCCAGTGAAGCCAAATAAAAAATTACATCAAGTATGAGATCATTCTCATCTAAGAAGTAAACACAATTAAGACTAGTGTCTTATATCTAGAGTTATTGTGCCTGCCTGCAACTAAGAAAAACAAATTACATGCAAAGAAATGAGAGCAGAATGAAATGCAGAAAAACTATTTTTTTCAAGTTCACTTGTAGGTTAGAAATAGGTATAAACTCTAGTTTTATATGTTTCAGCTTTTCTGAATCTTTCAAATGTTAGTAGCCATTTTCTATAATTTTTTTTTATAACTTCACCTTGACAAGTAGATAACAGTGCTGTAAATTCTTAGTGTACGGTACATTATGCACACAGTGTTAATTGTAATTAATTGCAAACACATTTATAAAGAATCAAATTATGTCTCCTGCATTCTCACAGCAATATGCCCTGGTTTCCACTCTAAAAAATACTTCATGTCTGGGTTGGGTTCCTTCCTTCCTTCCTTCTTCAAGCTTCTTTTGAAAAAGTCAAGGGGAATTACTTTCCATACTCAAAAGTGTTTTGCCTCATCATTGTTGTTTCGATTAAGAATGAACTATCACCAGACCCACAGTGGCGAAATAAAAACTTATCTAAGGGATCCTTTTCAGTAAAGCAATATGCTTCCACCCAAGCATTGTAAGTCAGCATGTAAAGGTAAGCACATAAATGACTAGGATTTTAATAGTTTGAATGTAATTGTCTGACACTAAGTATTCTGATTTTAAAATGTTGACCTGTAATTTTCTTTTTCTCCTTTACTTGCTGAAAGCAGTGTTCTTTCCTAGTTTGAACTTCAAGTCACCTACAAAAAAAAAAAGACTCAATCAACTATTACATAAAGTGATATTATAAACAGAAATACTTACAAAATGTGGAAATAGAAGGCTTTCTCATATAATGGTTCATGAATATTTAACAGAGCCCCTTAGCTGTTATGCATTTATGGATATCTCTGTATACTACTTCTCTAGCTATGTTTCTGGGGTATTGAAGAGAGAAAAGACCTAATTAAAAGTAATGTAAGTTTGTTAAGAAATGTAAGAGAAAATCCAAATAAAACCCAGGATTGCTTGTACTAGCTAGTGAATAAAAATAGTTATTCTTAATGGGCACATAAGAGATTAATAGAAATGTCTCAAGTGATTTTTGGTTTTGTGGGTCATAGAAGCTAATTATGATGTAGTCTATCAGCTTCTCTCCTGAGCTAATACACATGTGAGCTCAGTAAGCATACATAAATGTGCATGGCTGTGTTACTGTGATTCATCCCACCCATATCCTCCACTTTCAGAAATAAATGCAGAAGAGAAAGCAAAGAAGCACTATTCATTTTCATCTAGTCAACAAACAGGCGGGACAGAGCAAGAATTCACAGAACAACTACACTAACCTGATAGATGTCAACTAATAAAGTACTTACAGAGGACATATCACAGCTGGTCCATGATGGATAGATACATTTTGCACAACCTTGCCTATATCCAACACATGATCTAAATTAGGTATCCAAGTCTGAGACAAGCTCTCCTACAAAGAACTAGAACTTAAGAAAGTGACTTGTGCTACACACTAAAGTTTCTGGTTCCTGAATCTCAGTGAGCTGGAAATCACCCAAAATTACTAAAAGAGGGTGTTGATTGAATGTGTATTGTGAATAGAAATATTAGAATTGATGTAAGTATTTCATGAGAACAAAAAAAAAAAAAGCACACAAAAACTTATTAGTCATATAATTTATTAGTTGTTAATTACTTGGTTCTCTTTATTAACATATTACACCTTGGAGAATAACTCTGAGGTAGGTAAATTGAACTAGGCTTCCTTTGCTGATGTGTAATTTGTAACACAACAAATTTAAATAATGAGCAGAGATGGGAATGAAAGTTAGTGCCCTGACAATGATAATTTTATCCAAGTATTGCCTCTGGGGTTTGAATATGTGCAACAGAAATCACAGCAGGAAAACAGAAGCTGGAGAGAATATATCAGAAACAAGAAGGCACAAATGAGCACCAAGTCTGAACAGAGCAAGATACGTTAATAAAGAAATAGGAAGCCTTCCCTATGTCTTTGAAGAAGAAAAGGTAAATGATCTGGCAAACCTTCTTTGGGAGTGTCCCACAGGTATGAACAGGAACATGAGAGAAAGATGCACACTGGTAGCCTGGCATTCTGGCAGAGTTATACTCCTTCTTATATTACATGTTTAAATTATGTGGCAACATTTTCTGGTGAACAGAGAGAGAAACGATTTCTCCCAAAGAATGATTCTGGACACTAAGTAGAGTCTGGTTTCACCTCACCTCTCTTCAGGTGTTTCACTGTGGTATCTGTATTGAAGGCTACCATAACTGATGTCCTTATAAGACAATGGGAGCTGTAGAAGCTCATGAGAAGGTCAGGAGAAACTAAAAGCTCTGTGTGATGATTTATCCAATCTGCCTGTTGGAGAGCAATTGAAAAGGTGGCTACAGTGTTAAGACAGATTCTATGAGACCTTATCTATCAGGTAGCTGGGCTTGGTGCTCAGCTCAGCTTGGTGCCCAGCTCTATCAGTGAGTAGAAATAAGAAATATTTTGATTACTGTCACTAGAGCTGCACCAATGTAAAAATTAATATAGGAGGAAACACAGATCCTGGGTATTTCCATAAAACCCACTGATTTTGTGGAATTATATATGGCACAGTCAACATGTGTTCACAAAGGGCAAGTCCAGCCTAACTAATTTCATATCCTTCTAATGATAACATCACCCACCTAGTGGATGAAGGGAAGGCAGTGGATATAGTTTTTCCAAATTTTAGTAAGGCTTTTGATACAGTCCCTCACAGCATCATCCTGGACAAACTGTCCAGCTGTGGGATGAACAGGTTCATGGTGTACTGGGAGAAGAACTGGCTGAAGGGCAGAGGGATGTAGTGAATGTGATTGGATCTCGCTGGTGCCTGGCTGTGTTCCTCAGGGTTCAGTGCTAGGGCCAGTCCTGTTCAGTGTGTTTATCAGCAGTCTGGATGCAGGAGTTGAATGTGTCATTAGCATGTTTGCAGATGATACCAAACTGGGAGAGGCTGTTGACTCCCTTGAGGGACCAGAAACCTTTTGGACAGATCTAGATGGATTGGACTATTGGGCTATGATTAATGGAAGGAAATTTTACAAGTCAAAATGCTGATTGCTGCACCTAGAATGGAGTAAAAACTTGCACAAATGTAATCTGGGAGAGGAGCAGCAGGAGAGCAGCCCTGCAGAAAGGGATCTGAGGGTGCTGGGTGACAGCGGGCTCCATAAGAGTCAGCAGTGCCCTGGCAGCCAAGAGGACAAACCTCGTCCTGGGGGGCATCACACAGCATGACCAGCTGCTCAGAAGGGGGGATTATCCCTCTGTATTCAGCACTGGCACAACCTCATTTTGAATACTATGTGCGCAATTTAGGAATGATGTGAAGGACTGTGTGTCCAGAGGATGGCAAAAAAGCTGGTGTAACGGATGGAAGAAATGTCCTATGAGGGGCAGCTGAGGACTTTGAGCTTGTCTAGGCTGGAGAAAAGGCTGCTGATAGGTGATTTCATCGCTCTCCACAGCTTCCGGCATCCGGGACGTGGAGAGGGAGGTATTGATCTCTTCTCCCTGGTATCCAGTGATTCAAATTATGGGAATGGTTCAAAGCTGCACCAGCGAAGGTTTAGACTGGACATTAGGAAGCATTTCTTTACCGATAGGGTGGTCAAACACTGGAACAGTATTCCTAGAGCAGTGGTTGATACACCATGCCTTTCAGTGTATAAGCAGCATTTGGACAATGTCCTAAATAATATGGTTTAACTTTTGATAGCCATGAAGAGGCAGTTGGACTGGATGATTATTGTAGGTCCCTTCCAAATGAATTCTCCTCTCCTGTCCTCGCTTCATCTCACCTCGCCTCGCCCCTCATTATTTACTTCATACTTTTCCTGCTAACACTGGTGCTTCTGCAGACCCTGGCTCATGTTTTTCCCAGTGTCATCCTGACACTTCCCTTAACATGAGGGAGAACATTCATGAATTAACCTGACCACAAGAATAATGAAGAGATTGCTACAGATTCAATATTTGCCAGAAATATAGTAAAAATGACACATTATAATGATTCAAGAAGAAACAAATCCAGACCCATTCAATCTATGAAAAGTTTTCTATTGATTTCCGTCAGCACTGAATCGAGTACTGTGACCTTAATTATTTTTTCAATCTTATTCATTAAAGCACAAAGTTTAGGAGCTTTATCCTACATATTTTGAGTTTTGTACTATGGCAGTCATCAGTGAGAAAGGAGTAACTTAGATCATGGATGTGCAAACTCGAGATGGCTGAAGTGGTGAAAGATATCAATATTTCAGTTTTGCATTACTGTAAATAACAGCATAGGTCTTTGTGTCAAGAAGAACATTTTTTCCTCAGATTTTTGCCTATAAATAAGAATAAAAGATGAAAAGAAAAATTAAATAGCAGATAAAGCATTGCCAAAATAATATCCCAATTTCCTAGAAAAAAGAATAAAACAAAACCCAAACATTTTTCTGTTGCCCAAATTCCTGTAATTTACTTAAATGAGCTGAAATAAAGTATTTGTGGATCTTTTCCTTGAATAGGTAAGGTATAGATCAAGATGACCATTAAAAAATGGACTAATGGTGGAAACCCATCTCAAAAAAATAATTTACCCAGAACTGAGTAATGTACTGACTACTGTGAATATCTCAAACTTAAATTACAAAAGTGGTATGTGTTTGTGTGTTTGCTGGATAAAATCAAACACAAAGGAAGAATCTTTGCTGCTATAATTAACATAAACCAGAGTGATAAAGGCAATAACCAAGATAAAACAACCATATATGAGTGAACACAATACAACATGATGCACATGATACATCACTTTTAAACATTTTTAGCATAGTCACTCAATAAATAGATGCATGTGGTGCTCTTTTGAAGGGAAGATATGTGTTCTTTGAGGGAAGTGCACAGACTAATTTGGGAATAAGATACTTTCCAAGTTATCAGGATGGTATATAGTGTTTGGCATTGACAGAAAGTGTCCACTGAGTCCACTGATTTACTTCAGGACAATATAGTTTAGTTTTATAGGAACTCTTGTGTACAACATAACTACAGAAGTTAAATAATGAATAACAGTAGAGAGAGAAAGGAGAATACAGAGAGCAATATGCAAGAAAAATATAAATCAATTTTATTTTAGATCTAAGAAAGCAAAATATTTGATGAGAGAAAAATATAGAAAAGCTGATTAAAAAATCCAAGGCCTGTCCATCTACCTGGTAATGAAACATTTAGACATTTATCTAGCAGATTTCATGATTTAACTAGATGATGTTCATTCAATGATGTTCAGAATACTTTTCAGTCCATCTTTGGGCTGGGACCAGAGTATTCAAAATTAATTTCATAAGTAGCTGAGCTCAGGACAAAAAGCTTCAGAAAAAATAGTTGTAAGGCTGTGTGAAAAAAAAATAAATAAAAATAAAAAGATAGGAGAAGGGAAAAGAAAATACACAGAGAAACATTCATGTGAGACTGAACCTCAAATGATAGATATTAGACCTGGAGGAGTTAAATACATTTTTTGGAAGACAGCAGATAACAAGACATAATGTATAGAGCACCTGAAGTACGAGTCACATGATTCCTCAGAATGTTTTGTACACTGAGGACACAAGTAGGTTGTTGTAGAGTCTTCA
>NW_010249755.1:0-591 GCF_000690775.1 Eurypyga helias
GGGAGGGGGAACGAGGCTTCATTAGCGCCGGGTAATGAGTCGGGGGGACGGGGGGGGACACCCCAAAATTAGGGGGGCGGGCGCTCCTTAACGAGCCGGAAGCCTTGACGAGGAGGAGGAGGAGGAGCTATTGGATGCTTATGCCACGCCCTCCAAGGTGAGGCCCCTCCCCCTCCCCGGAATGACCTTTTTTCACCCCAAAATTTCGCCTGGTTTGGGGGTCATTTTTGGGGTTGTTTTTTTTCTTTCCCAGGGTTCCCAAAAGCGCCCCAATTCCAGCCCGGAAAAGCCGCAGCCCAAGCGGAGCCTCGTGTCCCGCAGCCCCTGCGCGCTCTTCTCCGCCGCCGGATCCGGCCAGGGGTAACGCTGCCGCTCGGGAAGGGGCTCCGGGAGTGGGACTGGGAAAGGGGCTCCGGGAGCAGAACTGGGAAAGGGCTCTGGGAAGGGGCTCCGGGAGCGGGACTGGGAAAGGGGCTCCGGGAAAGGGGCTCTGGGAAAGGGGCTCCGGGAGCAGAACTGGGAAAGGGGCTCGGGAAGGGGCTCCAGGAAAGGGGCTCTGGGAAGGGGCACCGGGAAAGGAGCTCTGGGACA
>NW_010249755.1:672-967 GCF_000690775.1 Eurypyga helias
GGGGACTGGGAAAGGGGCTCTGGGAAAGGGGATCGGGAAGGGGCTCCGGGAAAAGGGTTCCGGGAGCAGGACTGGGAAAGGGGTTCCGGGAAGTGGCACTGGGAAAGGAACTCTGGGAAGGGACTCCGGGAGCAGAACTGGGAAAGAGGCTCTGGGAAAAGGGCTCCGGAAGGGGCTCTGGGAAAAGGGGCTCCGGGAGCGGGACTGGGAAAGGCTCTGGGAAAGGGGCTCCGGAAGGGGCTCTGGGAAAAGGGTTCTGGGAGCAGGACTGGGAAAGGAGCTCTGGGAAAGGGGC
>NW_010249756.1:0-2645 GCF_000690775.1 Eurypyga helias
AGCATCCCCCCCGCGCGGGTGGTGGGGTCGGGGGACGCGTGGTGCCCTCTGTGAAGCCTCGGCCTCTTCCCCGCGGGAGAAGAGCCGGCTGGCGCTGGGGAGGTGGTGCCAGCGCTGCAGGTAGAGGCTTGAGAGGGTGTTGTTGGGTGGTGTGGGGGTGGCCTTTTTCGGTTGAGATGATGACGGAGGGAATTCCCTGCGCCTGCTCGCGTGCCATGGGTCTGGCTCTCACCGCGCTAGGCGAGCGGAGGGTCGCTTGCCGCGAGCGTGTGCTGCTGCTGGCGGGGGTGTCACCGAGCCTTTGCGCCCCAGGAGCCGGGAGCCAGCCCCAGGCTGAGGACGAGGCCCGGAGGGGCGTGCTGTGGGGTGGCACAGATCCTTGGGCAGGGTGAGTAAGAGCAGGGAGGGACTGCTGCTCCTCTCCGCTATTGTTTTTGCAGTAGAAAGCGCCAGGGTGGAGCTGTGCCTGGAGTTCCCCCTCTTCTCCAAGACCTTCCCCATCTGCCTGCGCTGGGAGATGAGCCCGCTCCTTCCTTGCCTGCACCATGCAGGGGCTGCGGGTTCCCTGCATGCTTCCTACTCCTCTCTTGGGTTTTTTGGGGGTGTTTTCTCCCCCTTTTTTCCTCCCCGTTTCCCCCCAGCTAGGCCACGAGCGTGGCTTGGTCGCGCACGCCTGTTGCAGCAGCGCTGGAAGGAGCTCGGGGGGGTTTGGGGGGGCCAAGGCAAGGAGCAGCAGCTCTGCAGCAGGGACCTGCTCCCCGTATCCGCTGCTCCCCGGGAAGGGCTGGCTGCTGCTCCAGCTTCCTCCTTGCCCGCGGCCCCTCCCCGCCTGCTGCGCTTGGCAAATCACTGCTGCTCTCTGGGAGACGGAGGAAAACTGAGGTTAAACCCTCGGTGAGCAGTGGGGTGGGGACCCCACTTCGCTCTGGGTACAGCTGTGCCAGAGACGCGCTCGCCGCGGTGGGGAGCGGGAGCCTGGGGAGAGATGCGGGGATGCTTGGTGTGACCGTGGCAATGGGATGCAGGTCCTTCGGTGGGGAGGTGGCTGCTGCAGCGCAAAGAGGAGTCACCTCCTCCGGTGTCCCCCAACTCCTGTGTCACTCTGGGGACTTGGAGGAGTGGATCCCGGCAGGGTGAGGGAGGCTTGGCCATTGCTTGGAGCCCTCCCGGTCGGGATGGAGGGAGGCAGCGATGTCATTTCGGTTGGGCAGGTGGAGATCCGGTGTGTGGAGGAGGAAATAAATTGATCTGAGTGAGCTGGGAATTTCAACCCATCCCTCTTATCCTCGTGCTGTGCCCGGGAGGGAATAAGGACCCGTCCTGTGGTGCTGGTGATGGAGATGCTCTTGGGGGAAGCAGCTTTGATAGGAAGAGGGTGGTGCACCCCTCCTCAGCCTCCCTGCTCTCAAAATCGGTGTATGCAGAGGCCTCCTGCGATGGAGGGGAGGCACAGGTGGGTGACAGCACCTTACTGCTCTCTGCAGTGGCCAGCCCCGAGCTCCCTGCTGGGTTTCCCAGTGGCACTGGGACTGTCTTTTGGGGTGCAGGTCTGGCCTTGGGGTCCCTTGGTGCCGCTGGCCATGGGAACCACGTTCCCTGCCACCTCCTGCCAGCGCTTTCTGAGGGCGAACTAATGAAACATCAGACTTTGATGTTTTAATTAGTCACTTTTGGCTTTAATGCAAAGGGATAATAGAGTTTCCATGGACTTATAAATCCTGCCCCTCTATTTGTTCATTAGAAAAAGGAAAGGGGGAGGAATTAAAAAAAGGGCAAGCAAACCCTGGATAGGGAAAGGAAGAAAGCAAACGCTTGAGACATGCGGAGCGCATGACAACCCGCTGGTGTGTCACCCACCTGGATGGTGACTCTTTTAAAGCTCTAATTAAACAACTTAGATCTTGGGAGAGCTCTCTGTGAGTAACAGACGCATTCGGTGTCCTCCTGCATTTGTGAGCTTCTGGGAGGGGTCTTGGATTTACACGTGGGAAGCTGATGCGCAGCAACGTGCCCGCAGGGATTGGGGATGTGGGATCCTGGCTGGGAGCATCCCCTTGTCCGCAGCCCCTCAGTGGCAAAGGAAGGACTGGCCCTGCTCTGGCAAGCGTGGACACCCCACTGCTGCCCTGGCAGATGGAGAGGGATGTGGGGACCCTGGCACGGGCATGAGGTGGGATGCCAAGTGCTCCTGGGATGTGTGTCCTTCTGCGTCGTGGCAGCCAGTCCTAGATACTGTAGGGACTGGGAGGGGGCACTGCGTGGCTGCGACACCAGCCCTGCACATGGTCCTCTGCCAAAATCCTGCGACTGACTCGCTCCGGAGCAAGGGAAGGGGCATGGGAAGGATCGTCCCGTTGGGCAGTGCCAAGGGCTGGCTCGGGAGAGCTCCTCGTGTCAGCAAGCCCTCCCCGTGGCATGAAGGTCTGCGGCGAGTCCGTGGGGACACACTGGTCCCCTAACACAGGGAGTGGGGCAGTCCCCTCTGTCCCCTGCCCACTTGAGCTGGGGCACGGCGGGTGCCCGATGCGGGGGCTCCTCGCCAGGGCGGCAGAAGCCAAGTCGCAGGTTTGGCCAGTTGTCCATGTTTTATGCTGACGGGGAAACTTTTCCTTCTGTGCTTCCATGGCAGGGATGAGTCGGCAGCT
>NW_010249756.1:2770-3171 GCF_000690775.1 Eurypyga helias
AGCGGGGCTGCGCCGAGGCGCCGATAGCCAAAGGAGCCGAGGGCTGCTGCGGCTGCCGGGGGCAAGTCTCCATCCCTCCCTTTTTTTTATTTTACGCGGTATCCGTGTATTTTCCCCCTGCTAAAGCAGCTGGGGTGTGCGGGAGCAGCGAGCCGCTGCCTGGGCCGAGCGTGGCGCGTAGGAGTCCCTACCCGGAAGAGTTTGTCCAGCGGGGACGGGGTGGGAGGAATCCGATCCCTCCTTTTCCCAGGCTGGGATCCCAGCGCATTTCGCTTCCCGTGGCCCTGGCTGGCTCCCCGCTCCTGAGCACCCTGCGTGGGTCTGGCCTCCTGCTCTGTCCCGGCTGGCAGGAGAGGGCTTGTGCCGTTGATCCTGTGACTTCTCCGTCGCGGCGGCTGCGG
>NW_010249756.1:3252-8156 GCF_000690775.1 Eurypyga helias
TTCTGCCGCGGGGCCATAGCAGCTGCCTGCTCCCGGGCTGATCCCAGCAGCATCTTCCTCCTCCCTGGGCAGAGGAAGAATTTGTGCCTGGGGAGGGATTGAGCTGGTCAGTGATGCCAGTCGAGGGCTGAATCCAGGACTGCAGAGCCTGGGGGGTGGCGGGGTGGGCTGAGGACTGAGGCACTCGCTTCAGCAGTGGCAGCAGTAAAAGCCTTGCTCTGTGCCAAGGCTGAAAGCTGGGGGGGCTGCTGCAGGCTCCTGCCTTCCCCAGGCTAAAAATAAGCCGCTGGCCCTCATGGTGCTGCCTCTGCTCCCTCTGGGGGGTGGGTGGGGGGCGAAGCCGGACCACGGGGCAGCTCAGTCCTGCCCTGCGACTGCATGGCCTGCCTGGGACTTGGCGTGACCTTTGCTCTTTGAGCATTGGATCCAGTGATCAGATTTTCAGGTCCGGGCTCAGATTTCGGACAGAAGGTGTCTGATTTTTGTTTCCCGAGATGCTAATTAAGGACCCTGCTCCAGCAGCTAGAGCTTTGCTGTCCCTTCTCCGCCCCTCGCTTGCCTGGGAGGTGCCGATCACCCCAGCCAGCCCCATGGCATGCCCTCAGCTTTTCCCTTATTGCCCTTTCTTCCTGCTTGGAAATGCTGATGCTTCGTCTGTCTCTGCTCCAGCCCTCCAGAGGCTTAGTGGCACGGCATCGCGTCGCTCTGGCTCTTCATCTCTCTTCCCACCTTCTCACAAGCTACTTAAAAGTAACCCCGGGTTGCGCGAGCACTCTCGGCAGATCTCAGGCTGCACAGACGCTTTTTAACTGGGGCGGGGGGAAAGCTGCTTTCTCCCTCATGCCATCTCGCAGGCTGTCACTGCTCTGAGCTGCAAAGGGACACAGGGATGAGTGAGGAGATCCTCGAGCATCTTCCCATCTTGCCTCCTTTCTGCAGGGGCTGAAGCTCCCACCGTAGCCTTGGCTCTGCAGGCTGTACCCAGGGGAGGAGGATGGCTCCAAGCATGATCCAGGCTGTGAAATTCAGGGCAGGGGGGTCTCGTTTGCTGCGTGTGGCACCTGCGCAGCCTGCCTGGGGGTCCCGGTTGCATGCAAAATCGTGCCACGAGGTACCGCTGCAGCTGGCAGCGGTGCTGAGCTTCCCCAGCATTCCCAGCCCAGCGCTGCCCTCTCCAGAGGGGCTTTCTGCTGGCGTTGGGCTCTCCTGTGGGCACATGGCTGTGCTGGGAGCACGGATCTGGCTTGGCCTCTGTGATGGAGACAGCCTGGGGGTGACCCAGGCTGGGAGTGAGCTCGTGCTCCAGTGTGAACCTGAGTTAAATATTATTCCTGCCTCTGGAGCAGGGAGGTTGCTGCCAGGAGGGAGAGAGTGGTGCAAGGAGGGGGATTGCAGGGAAACGAGGGCAGGCTGGATTTGTGGCTCTGCCAGAGGCTGCTCGGTGATGTCGGTAATGCCAGGCTGGAGGAGGCTGAGCTGCTGGTGGGATGGATGGGCTGCCAGGCCGTAGCAAGGCTTTGCGAGGGTCATATCGCTTCTAACGGCCCCACTGCTATGGAGCAGGAGGAAAGCTGGAATAACAACCTGCCTCTGCATTACTCAGTGCAGGGGATTTATCCCGTGTGCGGGCAGAGCTGGCAGAGGGGCCCGGCTGCGTTTGCCTGGGGATGCTGGGGGAAGCAGGGGTGAATCAGCTGCAGGGAGCCAGGACCAGGGACTTAGCTTGGTTGTGGCGAAGCTGAAAGCGCGGCTGATGTTTCCTGGGTGTCTGGGTGCAGACGTGGCTCTGAGTCACCGCATCCTGCTTGGGAAAGTGTGGGGACCCAAAACTTTCATCGGAGCAGCTGCGCGGGGCACTGGTGACCCTGGGAATGGGACCCTGAAGGGTCCTGCTGTACCCACCCGTTCCTCTGTGGGAGCAGGGCTGTGCTCATCGCCCCGGGACGTGACTGTGGAGCCAGGGGGACCCTTCCCGCAGCCAGAAACCCCCGTGTCCCAGCTCGAGCTGTGAAAGTGTGAAGCTCCACAGCCTGCATTTTCCAGTGTGACTAGTGCCGGCTATTTTTAGTTGTCCAAATTAAGCTCGTCTAAATGATGTCTTTTGAGGTTTATTCGAGGGAGGAGGCCTGAAGTGGTGTTATTTCCCAAATGACGAATTGCTCTTAAATCTGACCCCAAATGGACTGTCCAAAAAAACGAAGGGAAGGATCAAAACAGCTGACTCTGTTTGGGCAACGTTTCCTCTCCGGAGAGCTGCAGGGTATCTGAGGGTGTTTCCCGAGCAAGCAGGAGATCTCCTGGGGGAAGGAGAAAGCAAGCAGCCAAGACCTGCTCACCTCCCCGTGGGGAAAAAACCCCAGCAGCATAACCTCATCCCGCTACCTGCTTCAACATCCCCAGGGATACGCTGCGCCCCCGGGAGCCGGCCTTGCGAGCGCCTGTCTCCTCCGTGGAGAATTAAATCCACGGGCTCCTCTTCCCAGGGGCAGCTTGAATTACCCAGCGTGTGCTGGGTGCCAAATGCAGCCGATCGCAGCTCCTGGAGGAGACGGCTGCTCTGCCTGCGGAGGGGGGAGGCTGGAGCCGTGGGGCAGGGTGCTGAGGTGTTGCTCTGTAGGTACCTGTTTGGGGGAAGGCTTCCTTGGGGGTGATGGAGAGGTGGCTGCTCTGGTACCCGGCACGTGCTTGAGGGTTGGGTGCAGCCATGAGCTGGGCTCTGGTGAGCCAAAATCCTTCTGCAGCGTGCTTTAGCTCTGTGTCCGCTGCTAAATTCTGTTGTGCTAACTCCTGACCTGCTGACTTTCATCTCTTTCCATTCATTGCTTCCCTTCTTGGCTTTGCTTTCCTATTCTTTCCATCTCTCCCCATCCGTGCCTGCCATCTGCGGACACGCTCATCTTCTGTGCTCTTGGTCTCACCTCACTGGGTACCAGCTCGAGCATCCCGCACGCCCCCCCTACCCAGGGGCAGGAATAGCCCTTCCTCCTCCCCTCCCTTCCAGCAGCATCTGGGTGTTTCTCCGCAGGGAAGCAGCCGGGGGATCCTCTCACTCCTGCAGTTGAACGTGAAATGCATCCAATCCTTGCAGGATGTTGCAGATCGCGCTTCTGCAGCGTGGAGGGGACTCGTGCTGCGTGCAGGTGTCCTCTGCTCTCCGTGGGCAGATGCAGCCTGGAGTGAGGAGGCTGGAGGTGTTTCCTGCCCTGCCTGGCACTTCCATTCAGGGGACTGTCCCTTTTCCCTTTGGAAAGGACAATGAGGGATCCTCCCTTCCTCCTCCTGCTCCCCCGGACGCAGCTGCCTGTGCAGACTGGCCTGGCTGTTTCTCAGCCCGTGAGACCTCGCTGTGCTCCATCCCCACGCATGATGGTCAGTTTGGGCAGAGCGTTTCCAAGAAGGGACTGAGGAAAGCAGGCAGAGAGGGAAGAGGCTTCCCCAAATCACATTCTTCTCTCCCCAGGACCCTGCCTGGCTGTCCTCAAGGGGATGTGTGAGAGCAGGGTGCTCCCTGGGCAGAATCAAGCCAGGTAGTGCTGGGAGACCCCAAATTGAGCAGGCTCCCCTGGCAGTGAGACATGCTTTTTGCATTCCCACCATCCTTGTGCAGAGAGCCAACGCACCTGGCCTGACCCTGCCTGGGATCTGGATGGTGCAGGAGGCTGGTGGGGAGGATGATGAAGGACCCCGCTACTGCAGGCAGCTGCCCCCACACACAGGGGGACAGTTGGGAAAATGTGGGGGCAGAGCACCTTGAGAGTGGAGGGAATTACAGCATACCGAGCACCCCTGGGTAGGATGCTGCGGGGCAGGAGGAGGGGGAATCCTGTCCACACAAAACCCCAGGCTCCAGGTGGGTTTTTTTCCAGTTGGGTGGTGAACAGGCCCATCCTCCAGACACCTCTGCATCCCGTACTCCTTCCATACCCCGGTACCAGCCCGGTGCTGGGTTTGGGGAGCTGCTGGGAGCCAGGTCGCAATGCCGGCCACTCTCTATTCCCTGTGGATCGCCTCGCGCTGCCTGCCGCTCTGCTTACTGCCAACGAAACGCCCCTAACACCCAGATTGCGGCAGTAATCTCGGCCCTATCGCTGCTAAAGCTGCTATTATCCCCAGATTAGCGCTGGTGCTTAGATACCCACCTGTATAAATGCCAGTGATAGGCAGGGACTGTTATAAAGCCTCCCACAGCTCCTGTGCCTCCAGGTCCAGCCAGTACAAAGTGGCTGGGGGCCGGGGTGACCCTGGGGCTGTGCCGGGCTCGGCTGTGCCATGCAGGGCTTGGAGGCTGGGCAGAAGCACCCGGCTGGCTGCAGGATTCGGGGCTGGCTCTGTGCTGGCGGGGGTATTGCGTGCTGGGTGGCATGAGCCTTGTCCCCGTTGCGTCTTGTCTTGGCTCTGCAGCGGGTGTCTCCCCTCCAAGTGGAGCTCAGGCCAAGCTTGGGACCCTCAGCATCATTGTGGGTTCAACTGGAGGGTTTTTGGGGGGTATGGCCTGCAGGTTGCCCTCCCCCAGTGCCGTGAGATGGGATCTGTGGGCACAAAGGATGTGGGTTGGCAAAGCCTGGGATGTGGGTCATTGCCGGTGGGGCTGGAAGGCACCTGGAGGGATGGAGGAGGTGGGAGCTTTGGCAGACACTTCATGCTAGCACTTGAGGAAAGGGATATCCCTGTTTCTCTGGGTTACTGGTGCAGCTGGGAGCCTGTGGGGTGTTGCCGGGAGCACGTGGGGGTTCAAGACGCTGTGTAAGCAAGATGGCAGGTCAGGACGGGGCTGGGTGCCCCGGGCGAAGGGTGTGTGCGGAGCACGGAGGTGGGGACAGGCACTGGGAATGGCAGTGCCCAGCATGCTGGGGCTCTGCTGATGGATCGGGGCAGCATTGTGGCAGGGGGGGGGTTGGGGGGGG
>NW_010249756.1:8175-8776 GCF_000690775.1 Eurypyga helias
ACCACTGGGAGCAGAGCACACGGTACCCGTGAGGATGTTGGCAACAGTGCTGCTGCCGGCAGCGAGAGATGCAGCAAATGCCATGGCCAGGGGGTAAGCCAGCCTCTCCGCGAGGGCTCAGCCTAGGTAGGGCAACTTTTAAATGTATTGGTGCTTAATTAAAGTACGTTAATGGTTTTAAAACGCGTTGACACCTGGTGTAGCTAACGCCGGGAATGTGTTGGATGGCTGTGGATTACCTTGGGGCTGTGGCTGGCGCTTGTGGGAAGTGCAGCTCTAACAAAGAGGCTTTGAGGAGCAGGTCGGGTGTGTGTTTTCCCAAATCCAGCCTCCCACTGCACCCCCCCTTGCTCTGGCCGGGCTGGGGATGCTGGGAGAGGGAGCTCCCCCGAGGCATCGGGGTGCTGGGATGCAGCCACGTGCGAGTGGCAGAGACAGGGCTGATGTGCCTCAATGGGGCGAGGGCTGGGTGCTGCGTGGGTCACCCCTTGGGTGGGGTGGTGGCATCCTGGGATGGGTGCCCCCTTGCCTGCTGGCTCCTACACCGTGCCGGCATGCCGCTCTCCCACTCCCCGTCATTTCTCATCCCTCCACCCTGTTC
>NW_010249756.1:8786-14300 GCF_000690775.1 Eurypyga helias
AGCAGATTCCGCTTTTTTACTAAAACACCTGCGCCCCCAGCCGCAGGACATGTGGGGACCCCGAGGGGGCAGGGGTGTATGTCCTCCCTCCTGCAGCATTCTGCCTTATCCCAGCAACTGGCTCAAATTAGCTTTTCCTTCCCCTGCCCCTCCCCATGCTCTCCCGGCCCATCTGGCTCTCTCCTCTCATTTATTGGTACATATTTTCCAGGCTCTGATTTGCCTCTTCTGCAAAGCTGCCGCTCTGCCCGGATTTGATCTCCCGATGATATCACGGGCTTTCGCTCTGCAAGGGTCTAATTTGGTGCCCGGGATGCAGGCTTTCTTCCCTCGTATAAATACTGCCTTTCGGTCTTCTGCGTCTCTCCCGCTCTCCCTCCCTCCCTTTAATTAGACTTCTTACTGCATGGAACAGTTTGCAGTTATATATGGAAAACAGCCTACACTTTCCCAGGAGCAGGGCATGTCGGGAAGGGAAACGGCGAGCAGCCGGCGCGCTCTCCCTGGGAGCTCGTGTGTTTTTCCTATCGCAGACACACTTTTGCCGGCTTTATATATTTTCTTTTTTAACCCTTTGGAGCAGGGAAGGGGCTCACAGTGCCCCCTGGTTGCTTAATCTTTTTTTGCCTGGGAAAAAAACCCTCTTTGCGTGGACTTTTAAATGGAAAACTATGGATTTGCTGCTGGCATGAGGGATAACTGCTAGCTGGGATCGCTGAACTTACCCGCTGCCCAGCACGCTGTCTGTCTGGGATGTAATCTGCAGTCGGACTGCACAGGAGCAGAGACGGTCCGGAGCTGCGGGTGCCAGACCCAGGAGCACCCACCCTGTCCTCGCTCACGTGGCGAGGGCAGCAGGAAGGGTATTTCTGTCCCCAGCCCTTCACCGTATCCTCAGGGCTGCTGCCAGCCTCCGAGTCAGGATCTGAGCATTGGGACATCCCTCCTGCTGTCCCAGCCCACTCTCGGTGGCTGGACAAGCTGGGGTTACCCTACAGTGCTTTGGGGGAACCCCTGCTCATTGGGTGTGCTGTGCAACCCAGCAAGCCACCAATTTTCCCCATGGTGTCAACCGAGCTCTGTTTCCCCTGCCTCAGTTTCCCTTCCTGTGAGCAAGAGGGGTATTTTTTTATTATTGCTGCTATTTTGGTTTTTCCAAGGGCTTTTTCTCTTCACCCAGCGGGGCAGGAGGAACCAGCTCATTGCGGTGCTCCGGAGAAGGTTAGTGCTATGCTCAACCAGACACTTCCATGGGTCTCGGGGCATTGCGGGAGCACCCCGCAACGCCCCGAGACCCAAGAGCTCAACCTCTCCTCCCAGTTTCCAAAAGAAGCAGATGCTTCTCCCAGCCGCTACTGGGAGGAAGTGACGGGACCTATTTTAAGCCCCCGGGGATCTTCAGGGTAGGAATCCCCTGTCCCTGTGTAATACTGCTAAAAATATCATGGCTGTACCCATGTGTCCGGGCTGGTAGCTCTCCCCGTTCTCTGGGTGTTGTTTTGTCTGTGGGACTCCCTCGTGCTCTGTAGGTCGGTTCTTCCCTGGTGGTTTTTGCTTTATTTTAAGCTAAGCTCTTCCTTCACTTCCTGAATAGGATGGAGAAAGGTGGGAGTCAGGATTGCTGGGAATCTCCCTTCTCAGGAGGCTGGGAGAGGGCTGATGCTGTGCTCAGGTGTGTTGCTGCCTCAGTTTCCCCATCTGTGTGTACAGTGGAGGGATGTGTGGGGAGAAGAGCACCTGATGCTCATGGGCTGCCCTATCTGATGGGCATCCATAGGTGGGGATGGCTGAATGCACCGGAGCAGGGCTGAGCTACCTGGAGCATCCTTGCTCCCTGGGCTGGTTCTGGGCAAGGGCTGGTTCAGGCTCAGCTCTGCCAGAGCTCCTGCCAAAATCCCAATGTCCTCCAGCCGTGCCACTGCCCCGGGAACCTCTCACCCCCGTCTTGCATTCTGCATGCATCCTTGGTTTTAATCCTATCATCCTGGCCCATGCCCTCTCCTCCGGCTGCCCCCCAGCATCCCTGTGCCACGCAGGAGCTGGGTGAAGCTGGGATGGGATGGAGCATCTGCCTGGGGATGGGACCCCAGGCTGCCCACCCACCCCGATGGGGTCATCGGGTGTCATCTCCCTTCTGCAGCAGGTGCTGAGACGGGTGGGCGTCGGGATGTGCCATGAATTGGGAGGATCCAGGTTGGCCTGAGCGCACGGCTGGGATGTGAGTGTTGTTTGTCCATCCCTGGAGTTTTGGGACTGCAAGACGAGTTTGGAGACAGAGCCCCAGGCCTGGTTTGGCACTTTATTTCTATCATCACATCTTGCTTCCCAGTTTTGATTCAGCTGAATCCCAAACCTTCCTCTGTGCTGCTTTGGACTCGTTTGTTTGCTGTTGGCTGTAAATCGGCACCAAGACAAGCCCAGGACCCTGTGTTGGGGCTGAAGTGCAAGTAGAGAGGCTGTGGGGGGCAGCTGGGTGGCTGCCATCCATCTCTGACCCCTCCACACTAGAGCATCACAAAACAGATTCAACTGGAAGGAAAAAAATAAGAGCTGGAGCAGAGAGTTGCCCAACACGTGCCAGCAG
Source organism: Eurypyga helias (assembly GCF_000690775.1). Lineage (NCBI taxonomy): Eukaryota > Metazoa > Chordata > Aves > Eurypygiformes > Eurypygidae > Eurypyga > Eurypyga helias. The sequence goes on from NW_010249756.1 coordinate 11,371, forward strand.
ATGCCGTATCGCCCAGAGCACCGGGAGGACCCTGTTCCCAGTGCCAAGTGGGAGGGAGAAGGGATGAACGGAGCCTTGTGCCAGGGTCCAGTGCAGCCCCCGGGCTGGTGCACCAGGCACCCTGGGGCTCTGCACCGGCCGTGCCCGGCGCTGGCGGGGGGTCGCAGGGGTGCTGTGCCCCTCTGAAGGCTGGAGGGCTGACTTGGCTGGTGCAGAAGAGGCTGAGGTTTGCTTTCGGCAGACTTCTGCATTCCTCCATGGGCTGCACTACCTTGTAAAGCACAAAAGAATAATGAGAGGAGCTGGGGTGATTTAGTGCAGGCGCCGGGAAAGAAATACCAAGGCCTTAGATGGAAACGTTCCCCTTGACAGCTCGCCTGGAGATTCCAGGCTCCCTCCTTTCCTTCTTTATTTTTTTTTTTTTATCCCCCCCCCCCCCCGGGAAATCCCTGGGCCGCTGCACCCTGTGGGCGCGGGGAACCCCAGGAGCCATGGGCAGATTCCTGAGCCGACAGCACTGAGGCTCCGGGTGGCTTTTGCACGTGGATGTGCGTCATGCTGGGGCTCAGGCATTGGGAATGGGGGGCTGCCCTGGCCCCTGGGCTGGCAAGTTTTGGGGAGCTGCGTCACAGATCGCTGCATCCGTGCTCATCGCGCACCTCCACGGCACGCCTGGTGCTCTCCAGCCTCTTCCCTGCCTTTTGCAGGAGCTAATTGCTGCCTTGGGCATGCTAAAAAACCCCAACGGTTTTCCTACCTTCGTTAGCGGGAAGCGAAACGCTAGCCAAAATGGAGCTGTAATTAGTGGGCTGATGGCCTCTCGCTGCTAGCGGAGCGGTCTGGGAGGAGGTGGACTTTTGGAGAGGGTCACCTCTGCCTTTTGCTGGTGTTTTCCCCGTAATCTTGGTCCCTGGAGCGTGGCTCAGAGCCACCATCCTTCCTTTGGGTCCTCAGCCTGGCAGGAGAGGAGGAGGAGGGCAGAGCACCACTGCTCGGGATGATGCTCTGGTTTGTTCCCCATCCGTGGTCGCTTTGGCACTGGTGTTCCCATAATGTGCAGCGTAGGGACGAGTGTGCAAACCTGGCCGAGGGGGCTGGCGGCTTGTGTGGGGGTGTGAGCCCCGAGCCCTCGCACGTGGCAGCCCTCGGTGCCTGTCACAGCACGCCGCGCGCGCGCTAGCTGCGCTCTTGGCACCCAAGCGAGCGCTCGCCCCGCTCCTGTCGGCGGGGAAGCGTGTGCCGTGGCAGAGGTGGGTGGGAGAAATACTACGAGCTCTGCTGCCCGTGGGCTGGTGCGATTCATGCTCCCGTGGCAGGGAGGAGGGGGAGCTGGGGCTGGTGGCAGTGACATCTCAGGGCCGGCAGCTCCTTCCTGCGCCTCTGACGACACGTGTCGCTCCGAGCCGGGCGCCACGCGTGACAGCGTTACATGTTGCCTATGGTAACCATGTGTTTTTTGCATCCCCTCCCCACCCTGGCGTCACCTCCGGCGTCCCAGCTCGCAGTTGGTGAGGTGCGTAGGAGTCGGCACCGCGTGGGAGTTCGGGAATTTTAACTCGCTGCGTTGCGGAGCTGCCGCTGCGCCGGCGGTCCTCCCCACGGGGATGCGGGAGGAGGAGATGTTGCTTTTCCGGGGGGCTGCCGGTGGGTTAGCGTAGGAGAAGCCCTGAGCTCCTGCTGCGTTTCCACTGGAGTCGGTGTTCCCGGGCTGCGTCGTCAGCCCTGTGCGATGGAACCAGGCCACTTGTGCACCGTGACTCAGTTTCCCCTGGCAGGGTGTTGTACTGCCGGGGCTGTGCGAGGCCTCAGCACTTCCTGGGCGTGTTGCTGGCACCTTTTCCAGCTGCAGTGCCCTGGGGGAGGGCACATTTAGCTCCCCTGCTCTTGCAGGGTGAAGGCTGTGAGCTTTTCTCCCCTCTGCATTGTGAGGGAGATGAGAGGGTCTTGCAGTTATCGGGCTCTCCCCCAGCCCAGGATTTGATCTCTGGGTTTACCCGTGCAGCTGTGGGGTGGGTGTTGCTGGGGGTTTCCCGTTGGTGGCCCCACTGGGGAGGGAAATGGCACCATCCCCTCCCCTGGGGTGCCCCACAGCCCGTCTGGAAGGAAGTGGATGCTGTGGTGGGAGGAGATAACGTCCGGTGGGTGATGCAACATCCCCCTGGACAATGCAGGTGCCTGCCCAGGGGAGCCCCCACGGGGGACTGTGTCTGGTCCCCAGGGCCAGGGGGAAGGAACAAGAAGAGGTGGATGCTGGTGTTATTGGGCGAAGACGGACAGATTCTGCTCCCTTGCTGCATGGGTGCTGATGCTGGGTGCTGTGACTGGAGCTTGTAGCTGGAGAGATCTGTCCGGGGTGTTTTGGTCTGGCCTTGTGTCCCCCTCCTTGCCTCTGCTGTGCTTCCCTGCTCGGGGCACGGCCCCATGGCATTGGGGTGGAGGGCACAGGGTCCTGCGTGGCAACAGTGACCTTCTGGTGCTGGCTCAGGGGATGTGACCCTGCACCTCCTGCCTTGGCTGCGAGCGAGCGCTGAGAGAAACGCTTAGTCCTCTTCCCCGGGATGCACCAAGGGGCTGGGGCTGCTCCCTGTCCCTCGGGAGCCAGCCCTTGCCCTCCGGAGCGTGCCGTTTGCCACCGTGAGCTGCCATCTCGGCTCCTTCCACCCATCTGCCTCCCAAGGAGGTGATAATGCCTGGTAGGTGACGGTGGGGGGGTCCCCTTTGGGTGCTCTCCCTGGGGTGCCTCGGCACGGGAGGGGTTAAGCGTGCGGCCGGCAGCAGGGAAGGCTTGCCATGGGTGTTGCTGGGAACCAGCAAGCAGCAAGCGTGCAGGCTGCCATCCACACATTGCGATTTGGTGAGTGTGCAGGGGAGGGGCCCCGATCCCTGGCCCCAGTGCCGTGGCCCCTGCTTCATGGGGAGGGCTGGGGGAC
>NW_010249757.1:0-1119 GCF_000690775.1 Eurypyga helias
ACTGCCGCTCCACTTTTGAGGCATGCAAATGCCTTTTCGGATAAAAGTGAATCACGTTTTATTTAATCGCGTTGGTTTGCGTGCCTTTCGCCCGCTTGGACCCCCGAGGGGCTGCACGCACAGCCCTTCCAGCGCTCCCGGCTTCGAGGGCACTGAATGCACTAACTCGGAAGAATTAAGCCCAGAGGCAGCTGATGCAAAAAGTGTGCTGGAGCCTCTTTTTTTTAAAAAAAAAAAACCCCACTCTTTACTTCTGTGGCGTTTCTGATGCCTGTGTGGAAATGCCGCCAGCCCTCGTCGATAGTTTTCTTCCCTGTTAATGTATTTTGCAAGGGACTAAGAAAATACGGCCAACCAGAAGGCGTGACCCACTCCAGAAAACACATGGGGGGCTGCCTGCAAATGAAGGTGCCCCTGGATTGCCAAACTAGGACAGTCAAAGAAAATGCTCTGTTTCATGCTCCTGGGCAGAATCTCCCACCTTTTTGGGCCCCGCGTTTCCCCTCTGGGCCGCAGCGAGGCGTGGAGCCCTTCGCCCCAGAGGATGCCAGCGTGGGTCAACGCCACGTGCCGGTTCAGCTTTCCCTCAGGCTGCGGGGCTGCAGCTGGAGCAGCCCGTCTGCAGGGCCTTGGGCCCGCCTTGGGATCAGGGGCGTTGGGACACAGGGAAAAGACTCGGTTGGCAGCGGTGGGGCTGGTGGGTCGCTTGGCAGGGAGCTCCAAGGCGCCTGGAGGCGCGGGGATGGCCTCCTCCCCTGGTTCCGCTCTCCCCAGTTTAACAGCGCTGTTTTGAACCGGGCTACTCACCGCCACCACGCCGTTATTCTGTCCCCCACACGAGGCGTTGCTTCGGTTTTGCCTTTCCGTGGTGCATCTTCCCTCTTTCCCCAAGGGAACGGTGCCGGTGGAAGCGTTTCATTGACAGCACCAGTGTTGATGGTACCGGCAGATCACGCCACGCGTAAACGCTGTGGGACAATTCACTCATCTCACAGGATGCGGGAGAGGAAAAGGAGCGAGCGCAGCGGGTACTTGGGGGGCTCTTCCTCCCGGCGCGAGAGACAAAAGGGGGGTGAGCCCGGTGAAACCGGGGGGGCGAGGCGGCCGTCCCGCCCGTAG
>NW_010249758.1:0-6329 GCF_000690775.1 Eurypyga helias
ATTAAGTTTTGACATACTCACACTTTTGAAATTAGGCATTTATGTAGCTGTCCAAATAGGACCTTGGAACCTAAAACAAACAAACAAAAAACCAAAACCTAACACTGCAATTAGTTTCTTAACTGAACAAGAATACCCTTTGCCTTGTGGCTCCCCCCCATGATCAAATTACTAATGTTACCCTCTATCACTCACTCAGGGTTTGGGCTTGAACTAATTGCAAAGGATGTACAAAACAGCTAATACAGAGAACTGTCAACAGCATGCTGACATGTTTATGATCACTCTGATGCATGCCACCTTGGAGGTAATTTTTAAAATGCTGTTCCATCTTTGGATTCTGCAATAAAAAGAGAAAGAACGGGCACTGTCAGAGCTCACGTCCCAGGAAGCATTTTGAAAGAGTTATATAGAGTTCAGGTAAAGCATCTAGTGTGATGCCCAGGGAACACACACAGCCCTACATCTCAGGGAGCTCAGATCCACAAAACAAGCTCTTGGAGAGCATGGGTCTCTAAAGTGTTCAGTTTTCAAACTTGATTTAGCAAAACAGCTATACCAGTAATCAGCGGAGAAGGACAGATACATGCAGCAAGCACATGAACAACCTTCCGGGGCACTCACCATAGAGGTACAATCCAAACTAACTATAGAGGCTTCAAAAGTATTACTTAGACAGCTAGAATTACCACAGGAAAGATCACCTCGCCTACCTATGCAAGTAAAGATGAGACCAAGACTGACGACATCAGATCCTCTGCCATCAAGATCCTCCCACACAGGCTCCCCTGCAAGCTGCAGAGCAACTCTAAGCCCAAAGTAGGATTCTTGGTGGGCATTTCTGCAAAAAGAGAACAGTGCAGCTATTCCAACCACACACCAGACAAAACACAATTTGCTAAGAATTAGCGAGAGCCCTCCACCATGTCCCTGTGTAACCCCTGAAAGAACAAGTCTCAAACCTGAATAAATCTCTAGTCCTGCCCAGACTCACAGGTGTGACTGGGGCAAAATTTATTCCCAACAAGGTCTGTTAGCAAAGGAAGAACATCACTTTGCTGACAAAACCAAAAAAAGATACCCAGCCTATTTACAGAATAAAAACGTGGTGTTCACTACCTATTCCAAAGCCATCTTTTGAAGGTAAGGGGCCTCTGCACTGGGCAGGTCATACCAAGTGTCCTTTAAGGGCATGTTGTGCTGGTTTCAGGCAGGAGAGTTAATTTTCTCCACAGTGCAGACCAGCTGGCCCAGAATGGCCGAGGGAGTGTTTCATTCCATGTCGGTTGGCAGGTGATGAGCAATTGCATCATATGTTCTATTTTCTATTATTTCAATTACTTAGTAGTAGTAGCACTGTTAGCATTAGTAGTATTAGTAGTATCACTACAATTTTCATTTATATTCAATTATTAAATAGTTCTTAGCTCAGCTGTATGAGCTTCTGCATCTTTTCCTCCGACTCTCTCCTCCCCTGGGGGAGGGGAGGTGACTGAGCAGCTGAGTGATATTTACTGCTAGCCCAGGTTAAACCATGACACATGTCAAGGATCTTCACAGAAGTGAGAATCTGGCTCCAAATCCATTTATTCACAGTAACATCCTTGTGTATCACAAAAATCTTCACTACTTTTGCAACACAAAAGGTAACACTTGCTTAATAGCCATGCCAGCTTTGAGCGTTTCCCAACATGTTTGACAAAACTACAAATCAACTGAACAAAACATGCTAAGGAGTGGTTCTAACTAAATGCAAAGTACAGCAAGAAGAAAATCAATCCACAGGAGCAAGTAATAGCCCTCTTTATTGCTGCTGTCGTTATGCTTAAGGCTAAAGTAGCCAAGACACATTTAATGCATGGAATGACTGCAGTGATATTGTAATACTTGAAACAGGGGCCTGGGATAAGTCTCATCAGCAACAATAATTGTTTACCAGACACAAATGTCCTGTAGGTGTTAAGTGAATATCAGGGACCAGTGTACAAGTGACACAGATTGTTCTGGGGTATTGCAATCCAGGAGCACAGCTGTGACTTCGCTTTGGCAGACACTGTCGCAGCTAATAACATGAACCTTTCAAACACACACATTAGAGTCTTTGTGGCATTTGGAATTTGTTAAAACTCCCATTCTGTCACTTCATTTTGAGGACATGAGGAGAAAGCCAGCCTGTACTCTGCTTGCCTGCACATACCTTGGCTCACCAGCACTTTTTTCGTTTTACAGCACTTCTGCTAAGACACTGGGCAGGTATTAAGGGGCAAGCAGAGAAGAGAGTGATTTCTGTTGTTTGCTTGCTTATGCCAACATCAGGGACAGCAGCACAGGCAGGACAGGCAACAACAACAACAAAATCAAAAACCACACACCAAAAAATCCCCACCATCTCTGTGAGATTCCACACCAGCCGATTCAGAAATACAGCAACTGCGATTCAGGTGCAAAGATAAACCACTGGCACCATTTACATGAACTCTGTGTTTCTGAAATGCCAACTGTAAAAAAAATGCTGATGTTTAATTCTGTTAGATATACTGCATCTGGTGTTTATGGCTTAGTGCTGTTGCCAGAGCACCCCAGGAGCTTTAGTCTGGGAGCCAAGCCAGTATCCACCAAATTAGTTGGACTACAGTGGATACACAAAGATCCAATATTCCTCTGATTTAAAGCTTTCAGGCAGATTTTCAGAGTTTTGTTTTATTTATAGACAGCATGTGTGGAGAGAAATAAACCAGTCATTTAATATGCTGCACAATTACGGGCCTATTTCTTCCAGTTTCACATTTCAGTAGCTTATTTTGAAGCACAGACTATTGGAAATCTGGTTGTTTCTACCTTAACCCATTCACATGTGGATAGACACAAAGACATTCAGCAATGGAATGCCTTCCAGTTAAAAAAGGAAAAGGCCAGATACAGTTTCTTCACAAAAGCTGGAAACGTACACTATTTATACAGATGGCCATTGTAAACTGTTAATGTAACTGTAAAAGAGTTAAGCGTTTTTCCTTGTTCCACTCCTTATGGCACAGGTTTATATAATTCTGTTATATAAAATGAAGCTCTGACTTGTTAATGAAGATGTTTTAAGATTCTCTTCTGCTTGAAACTGGAGCAGGTGCTCTCCAAACCTACCCGCCCCTCTTTACACCCACCCCCAAAAAAACAGAAAAATTCTGTTCATTAAATTGACATAAAAGCATGCCTCAGTCTAAAAAAATTTTAAAAATTAGTAAAAACAAGGAGTATATATTCCGTCATTAGGGAATATCGTAAGCATCTGCATAGACAAAGATGTTAAACAAAAGTGTGCACAATTTTATTTTGCGGGGACATGTAGGATGCTTGGCCATCTACTGAAAATGTAAGGCTGCCAAGTATCACAGATTCACACCCTGAGTCTGGAAATTGAGTTCACATGACAAATCCATGCATTTCCTGTGGTGTCTGCATGCCACTGGCCTCTCCTTCACTGACTACTCAGCTGTACACTTCAGTGACTGGTAAGCTGGATTGTTTCACAGTTTTTGAAAGAGCAGAGCCCAACTTTGCAAAGTCCCACTGAATGCCACAGAGCTGCTGGCAGGATATCTGACTGTATACTTGACAGGTTTTCAGAACTGGGGAACATAAGAAAATCAGAGTGTTTGGGAGATAAGGGCCCCTGCTCAAAGCATCAGGAAAAGGAATAGCATTGTACAATTTAGGGAAAATTCTTCCCTCCATTCTGAAAAAGTAATCAAAAGGAAAATCCCTGAAGGCTGAACTTTAGGCCATCAGCTTACACTATGAAAACCTGAGACATCTACGCATTTCTGACTTAGCCAAAAGCCTGCCATATTTTTAATTAATACAAACCTGTTCCTTGTGTCTAATTAGCTGAGAGTATGGGACTAGTGATCCCCTAATTTAAAGGGTGTTAATCCCATCAGGACCAAGGCAGCAACAGTAAAACCAGGTTCCAGGTAATCATCTCATCAGAAATCCTGCACAGATTCATCATCTTGTCACTGCCTGTAGCAGAGAACTTTATGGTGAGATCTGCTAGATACTGCAAAAGTCACCATTACAGTTGCAGAACCTGACAGGAAATACATTCCTAGCACCTACTACCAATTAGCAAAATTAAAAATATAGATTGCGGTTTTTAAAGTTCAGAAACCTATCTAACATTAATCCTGTTTTTCATGTATCCTCAAATGTAAAAGTAATCTTTAAGCTCTTCCATTATGTATTAGGTACTTAGCAGGCATCCACTCACAGATTTTTATCATTAAAACTGCAGTATACCTCTAGTGCCTTCACAGCTCAGAGGTCTGATGTCCTCATTTGGCTAGGACACGACACATATGTCTATGGCTGCAGCCTGTGTTGCTTTATCCCCACCCCACCAACAGGCTAGCTAGCCCAGGAATCAGAGCCACCGTGCTGATGATGGGGGGGAGCCTCACAGTTTACAACAGAGACTGACCAAAAAAGTTGAAAATCACTCCATTTTTACCTTTACTGAATTATTTCCTTATAGAGCTGTCTTGCCAGCAAGCCTGAGCTACCTAGTTCAAAGGTAGACCAGGTAGCACTGCTGAGCTGTAGCCACTGCTGTACAGAAACATCTTGCATGACCAAAGCTATATCACCTCTTTCCTTTTACCTTATATTTCGATACTTTATAAGGAATACTTTTTACTGGTTAATTTATCTGTATACTTGTGTCATGTGCCGAATTATGGGCGTTTTTCTGTAGTTTCCAACACAAACTGCAAATAGCATTTCACAGGATCCAACTTTTCTTGTTCTGTCTTATCTGTAAAATAGGGATAAACCTCACCTGTCTTTAAAGCTTTACTTTCTAGGTGCACTTAAGACATCAAAGCCCACTGCCCTCTCTCCCTTGAAGGGGACATGCACAGCACCCTTGGAATTCTGGGGTATCTTTATGTCTTTCTCCCTTCCAACCTCCTGCCATTGTTTAAAAATAATTTCCTCCTCATTTCTTCTGAAGGGGTTGTTGTTGTTGTTGTTTAATGCAGATTCCTGTTGGCATACCCATATTTGGAGAAATTCTTTGAAAAGTATCTGTTTGTCACTACCACATCAGTCGTCATCTCGAAAGCCAAATGGATTTCTCAGAACTACTTAGCCAACTTTCTCTGTAGTCCTCTCAGCGAGACAGAACAAAATTAAATTTAAACTAGGCTTTAAATTATTTAGTCAGAGATAATTGAGTTTGGAAAGTCAGAGAATGATCACCCAGGGAAGTAGCTAAATATGATTTTGGGAGAGGAGTGGGGCAGGAGGAAGAAAGGCAGTTGACTTGTCATATTAGGTACAGTAAAATCAAACTGTTATCAGTTCTCATAGTAAAAGGCACAACCTGATTTTTCATTATTCTTGTGCAGAAAATAGTTTCCCACACACTTAAGAACAGCATCCTTTTTCCTCAACAAGAATCAGGCCCTAATGGGGCTGAGAAACCTGGTGAACAGACAACTTCCTTTTCAGGGGAGTTACATTTTCCAAATAAAAGAACAAGCAGAACTTGTTTTTACATTATCAGCTTTTCATAGTGTCCTAAGGACCCCCTATATGGGACAAAAGCTAACTAGAATAAAAAGGCTCATTGATCTCAACTGCTGCTTTTAACTCAACAGTGACACAGAGAGGTTCCCTTGAGGAAGAGGTATTTTCTAGTTTAGCTATATCTGAATCTATCATAAAACAAGGATCATTCATAGTCACCTGAAGTAATAAAATGTCAATATCCATCATTATTTTACTCCCCTCTCTCTCCAGTCATCACCATCATTCCCTTTTGTGGACCATAATTACCTTTTCGGAAAAACCCAAATCCTGCCCTAACAGACAAGGAAAAATCCACTCCAACTGATTACAGAGAAATCAAAACGATGTAGCTGAGAGAAGACACCCAGGGCTGGCACACACCCGCACCTCTGAGGCAAAAGGAGCCTGTTTTGGGCAACTCCAGCACGCTGCTTCCTGCACGGCCACCGACACGCAGGGTCACTACCCTGGCTGGGCACTGCTTTTTTAATTTCCCAGGGATGATGGACGATGCTGAGAGGGCAGGGAAGGACCACGTCTGCACAGTGACAAGCAAGAATTTGCCCTGTGCGTGCGCAGACACGCGTGACGGCAGTCAGCGGGAAAGCTCCTTGGGGCGCGTGTCAGCCACACCAAGGCAGCGCGGACCGCTCCCGCATGCACAGCGCCAACAAACACCCTTTTACATCACACCGGCGAGCAAATTGCTGAGATCGGTACCTCTGCCAGAAACCCGGCCGGCACCGGGAGAGTACTCGACGGCT
>NW_010249759.1:0-10441 GCF_000690775.1 Eurypyga helias
GGGGGGGCCCGGAGGGGGGTGGCCCAGGCCCTGTGGGAGCAGGTGCTCCATGCCTGCGCCGCTGCTACGGGGTTTTCCTCGGAAAATGCCGCTCGGAGGTGTCAGCTGGAGCGGCAGAGCGCTGCCAGCCTGACGTCTGGAGACAACTGTTGGCTCCCAAGTAGATTGTAACACGCGGTCGTGGAGGCTTTTGGCAGTTCGCGCGCCGCAAAGCTCGCCACAGGCCGCGTGTCTGCCAGGCGGGGTCGGGGGGCTCGGGGGAGTTAACCTCCGGGTTGGGTTCCCCGCTGGAAGGGTCCAGCCTAGGACGTGTCACGTAAATCAGATTTCTTCATGACGGTGTAGCCGTACGATGGGGAAGGATGTTTGGGTGGGAGAGAAGACTGGCACATGAGGCGTTAAGACGGATCACGAGTTGCATCTTCCGTACGTTTTATGTGTGAGGTTGGGGCAGCGGGCGGATCGCTGCTGCTAACTGCCCCGGGAGCGGGTAGCTGAAGCCTTCTCTAGGGTTTCTCGTGGCTTCAGGTGCACGTGGCGCTGCAAAATTTCCATTTTGAAATGGTATAGACGACTTCAAATTGCTTTCAGCTGTTGGGGAAGGAAGGGAAGGTGGCGCGGTTGCACCTGCTGTCTGGGCCATTGGGGGCAAAAGAAGTGTTTTTCTTGTTTTATGGCTGAGCAATCACCAGCGGGCAGTTGTTGAAAGCGGCAGGACCACTTGCATTTCTGACACCGCTCCAGTTGGCTGCTCCCGGCCTATGCGCTTGACTTTGAGCATCCTATTTGGGTGCCAAGTCGTCGTCACTTCGTTCACACCTATTAAGTAGATGAGAAGAACTGGAGGTGTGCAGCAGCCTGGTATGTAATGACTGTGCTGTTGCCGTTTGATGCTTGACCCCTTCTAAGGAATGAGATGTGCGCGTTAAGAATGGAGGTGTGACAGAGAGCGCTTCCCACGTGGTGCTGTATCGGGGGGTAGCACTGGCACTCTTGAGATAATCCCTGATCGATGGGGGGAAGTGACTGAAGAACCAAAAGAACTGTTGGGCTGGTAGAGAAGCGACGAGGACCATGGAGTAGTACCCGTTGGGTTTTGAGTGTGTCGCTCCCAGGATTTGCTGTGGCAGAAGTGTCTTGACAGCTCTCTGCCCACGGCATGGACTGTGGCCAAATTTCACTTATGGAAATATTACATTAGTTGCATTAAATAATAGGCAAAGCATCACTGTGGATAATGCATCGTAGAAATGCCGTGATGAGCATGGTGTTTGGAGATTCCCGAGTATCAACTCAGCCTGTTTAGCGTAGGGATGGGGAAATGAAGGACAGCCTTCTTCCAGGGTAGCATGGAAGGTGAGGGTAGGATGTTCAAGTACTTGGGTGCATTTGTATAATGCATCCTTGTTTTTCTACATGAATATTTGCTTGGAAATGGAAGAGAGGTAAAGCAGAAAGTCAAAGCGAACTGCTATTTTTCTGTAAAACCTCAAACGGCTCTTGAAGTCCATGCTCCAGCGCAGTGATGTTCTGTTTCACATAAAAGCCTTGATCCTTACAAGCGTGTAGCAGTATATAAAAGGGAGAGCTGAGTGTTACTGCTTACTAGGAGGCTGCCTGTTGAAAATGGAAGTTCAGAGGGATTTAGTGATGACCAGTGTGATAATGTGCCCTGTGTCGTTGGTGTCCAGTGGACAGTTTGTTCGCGGTCTGACTGCAAGACCCTCCAGTGAGGATTTCGACTAGAAGAAAACAGTTAGTATAGTACAGTTAGTATATAGCACAGTGCCTTGGTCATCACAGGCTGTTTGCTTACTGGTGGAGACTGCTGTTGTGTGGTTTTATCAGGGATTTGTTAACAGCTGGAGTTCATAAACTAATGTGTTGAACATCTTTTTAAATTAGTTTGCTGTTTAATTTGTTAGCACGTGGAAGGGCAGGTGTGATCCTTGATACGTAACACCTCCCCCCCCAGTGAAATGATTTCATTTACCAATGTGTTTTCTTCCTCTGGTCATATTCTCTGCCTCTGTATAAAACATGCCTGTAGGCAAAAGAGGGAAGCTGAGTCCTGGGTTGTAATAAGAAATGATTGAAATGGATTTTTTCACATAGCAGTAAATCAGCAATGCACTTATCTGAGCAAATTTTCCTTTGAATTTACTGTCTTTGCAAGCAGAAGCAAAAGGTGCACTTAGGTCTGGAGATTGGAATGGTGTTTCTGTACATTTGCAGTTATCAGGCTTATTTTCTGTTGCGTCTCTTGACTAGTTGCTCTTTAACTCAGGTTTTATTTTTGTGCTGGCAGGAGTGTCCGAATAAACCTTTCTAGGGTCTAGCAGTTTCTTTGGTTATGCAGCAGTAAGCAAAGCCTTTTTCTTAATGGACAATAGGTAATAGATTTTAGTGTTCAGAAAAGCATTTCTTGCCCTGTGTTTTTTTTTTTTCTATTCATATTCTGGCAGTCTGCGTAACTGAAAGTGTCTTTGCAGTCAGGTGCCCGTAGTGCTCCTTGTTTCTGTCAGATATTTTAATCTTTCAGAGTTAACGTGAGCTGTTTTTAGGCAAGCTTTGTTTCACCTAATGCATTGAAAATTTGTGGATTAGAGTATTTCATCATTGAATTGGAAAAAAAATGTCCTGATGGTAAAAAAAAAAAAAAAGTCATATGCTGCACCTAAAAAGTAAAACAAATAAAAAAGGCACTTTCCAGAGCCCTGCAGTGTCCCAGCCTGAAGCCCAGGTCGTCGGGACAGCAGACTGTTGAGCCTTTCAAGTTTTGTTCCTGGTTCTCTAATGAACGTGTTTTTGCCGGAGCAGTGATGCAATGCATGTCCCATTTTCAGCTTCCAGAGCAGGATTGATACTCTTACGCCTGGTTTTTCCTTTCTCTGGGTTGGAAGCAACATTCTCTTTCAAAGTACTTTTTGATTCTGTGTTTGTTTTTGGTTTTTAAATCCCATGTACATAAGTTATAAACATGGCTTATAAAATCAGCAGATAGACTTTTTAGTTACACCTAGGAATGTTTACTAGAAATACCATCTGATTTAGCTAGAAAAAGGCAGTCTGTGATGTTGGTTTTGTAGATAATAGCTTGCTCTTGTTTGCAAACTTTACTCCCAGCAAGTTATATATTTTTTTTGGTAAGGGAATATTTAAAATTCTTAAGCAGAGAATTCTGAAATAAGGTCAAAGTGGTTTTTTTTTTTTTGTTCCAAGCATTTTGTTTTGGAATGGTCACAGCGGTTCCTCAAATAGAAATGCCTTGTATGTTCTTAACTAAACTAATAAAACTGGTTGCCGAACAGTGAGACTTTGTAGACACACTTTTCTGAAATGAAGATTGTGTGATGCAGTAGATCTTCTTTCTCCTCTGTTTGTTTCCCAGGTGCTTTAACGTCTTGAGAACGCCCGTAGTGTGTTTGTGTTCTGAGGTACAGCAGTAGGCACTGGTTGGGAATAAATAAGAGTTGCAGCGTTTTCTGGAAATTAATTTAAAACATCAGGTTAGTGTAGTGGTCAGTGTGCTTCATTTTTGGCGTAGAACCTTTATTTACCTTTTCTTAAGGGTTTCAGTGAGTCGTCGAGATTTACTGTGGTAGACGTTATTACCAACGTTCTGGTCTCTGCGTGGTAGATGCTGGTGTATGTCGCTGTTGAGTTTGGAGGAAAGGTTGAATCGGAATAGTTTCCCTCTGATGGAGCTCCTGATGTGACTTTTTCGAAGTACTAACACGGTTGTAGACAGCTGCTGACGTAAAAAACTGATTTAATAGGGTCACCATCCCTGCTTAAAACTTAATATACCACAGGCCCCTGATGACAAACGGACGCGGTCGTGTTTTCTTTGGGGCTTTCTTGGAAAGTCTTGCACTGGGCTTGACTGTATGTGTAGCTCAAAGGTCATTAGCCTGTGAAGTGAGAGCTTGTCCCTGCTTGCAGTCATGAGTAAGTACGGTGCTGTACTCACTGATCGCGTGGGGAACCGGTATTTGTGCAGTTGGAGAACTGCGTTCGTGTTTTCTTGGTTTTGTTGGACTCTGCACTAGAAGTTAACCCCCAAATTTAGTGTTACACATACTTTGTCTTCTGTTATGTCACGTTTCGTTTAGGAGCAAGAAAACAGTCTGTGTAGAGTCTTAATTTTTTTTTTTTTCCCCTGTGCAATTAATCTTGCTTTCCATGAGTTGAGTTCATTGTTAACGAAACAGGAGGAAGGAAAAAGTGGGGGAATATTTTCAGGCATTTTTTCAGTCAGATAGCTCGTACGTGTAAGTTGTCAGAACTGCAGGTACAGAAATTTCAGTGAAAGCATGTCTTTTAAATGAATAGCTTTATAAATACCTGTTGAAGCTTTTGGTTTACTGCAGCTTCATTTCTCATCTAATTGTATTTTACGGTCAGCTGGTTCCTCTGGTAACGGGTAGCTGAACGAGTCTAGAGCGGCGCAATCTGTGAGGAATCTGCCTACGCTGTGTTACATGGATGTTTAAATACAGCGATATGTGACGATCTGTCATCTTCTGAGAGATACCGTTGAGAGGCGTGCATGTCACCAGCTACAGCAGCCGAGTAAAGCGTTTACAAAGTTCGTAAAAATACCAGGCTTAGCTTTTCTTTTGGAAATTCCTTGAAAACAATGTTAATTCTAAGCAAAATGATTTATAATTAGCAAATGAAATACAAGAAAAGTAAGTTTCTACTGCTCAAATTAAAGTTTGAAAAAAAAGGTTTTGAGTGTTTTTCAAATTTTTCAGTGATTGATCGACCAACTTGGGTAAGAAAGCTCAGCTTAGAGGAAACTTTCAGCTTGGCAGGACTTTCCTTCAGCACTGACCCCTTCGACCCATCGCTTAATTGATGTTTACTTGTTGTCTCTTGGATTTTTTATGTTTAGGGGCTGAGTAGTGATGGAGTTGAGTGTTTGCTTCAGTGCTTTAAATCCCTGTCGTCTTTACGATTCCAGAGTTCTGGGTTAAATTCCATCCTGGTTTATTCAGCGTCGCAAATGCCATCTGTACCTCAGATGAGTGTCATTCACCGTGGTGTAACGTGTGCGCTTCTTGCTGGAGGTTTGTCGGATCGCTTTCCAGCACCGTGATGGAAAACGGTTACGTGGGGAGTTAAGCCCCTGTCTTTGAGGGACTGATCATGTCCAGTGAGAGAGAGGAGAAAAGGTAGGAATAGGCAGCTGGAGACACTTAAACTGGTAGGCTACAGCCACAGCAGCTCACCAGGCCGTGCTCTGAATTCACGTCAGTGAAAGGGTCTTGCTTTTGTTGTCTTCGCTTGAGTAATTGGGGGTTTTTTGGTGTTAGCTTAGAATAGAAAACCAAGACATTTGTTACTAAAAATAAGTTGTGTTTCTTTTCACTAGGAAATATTTTGATGCCTCTCTTGCTACCCAGAATATTTTGTTGATAAGCCGACAGAGTGTGGGTGTTGTCCCAGTGAACAATGACTAAAAGAGCAGTGGGTTTTTCTCTGCTCGTCAGGCCTCTTCTCGAGTACAGAAGTTTCTACCGACCCCAATTTTTGCTTTTCCTTTGATCGGCATTTGCATGTGCTTAGGCGACTGTCAGCAGATGACAGGCAGTCTATGGATCCAATTTCAGAAACCATTTGCCCGAAGCATTTGCGTGAAAATGTCTGAAGTCGAAATCAGCTTTGTCAGGAGGGAAAATGAGTAAAGACATCAAGGCTGAGGGAAGTCGAGGGTATGCGGAAGATGTGTGAGAAACAACTGCGTGCTAATGCATGAGAAACTCAAGAGCTGAAGGGACTTTATTGTTATGGCCACATTTAACACTCGTGGGAGTGACTAATGAGTAGTGAAACCTGGGTTGCATTCCCTTCTTGTTCCCTAGTTTCTCCGTGTTGGCTGTGTTTCTCCGTCAGCCTTAGAGAAAATTTCAGAAATCAAGCCCTTGGTCGGTGTCATTCCTAGGAATTGGTTTGTGTTTGACAGAGGAACTGCATTAAGTTGTAATAGCACATTCCAAAAGGAATGCTTGTCTTCAGATGTTCGGAAGCTGTTCAGGTGGAGCTCCTTACCCCGTAGTTGCTCTTTGGCGAACGGTAAATCTCACAGAGCCACTTGCAAAAGGGGAACTCAAATACAAATGTTTCAGCTCTTTTTCTAAATGCTCACATAGTATGGAAATACCAGGGCAAAGGGAGTTAATCGTATACAACAGAAATACCCTTTTCAAACAGGTTTTTCCTTTTCTCATGAGTTTCTGAAGCAGTGCAGCATTTGTGTGATGTGTCAGGATTTTCACTGTTAGGCAGCATGAACAATTACGATGCAGAGATAGGAGGGATTGTATGAACTTTGAGTATGTATTTGCAGTCTATTTTGCTTGAATGTATTTTAAATTAAATAGTATTTATGCAAAGTACTTAGTAAAAAAGGTCAGTTGATCTTTGTTGTAATGAGAAACCTAAAGACAAAGAAGAAATAGCAGTACTTGAATAAAGTGCTTTAAGTGATTAGGTACCAGTTAGCCCCCCAAAAAGGGTGGTGTTCACTTACTGAAAATTCTGAATGACACCAGGAAGGATAGTGTTTCCAGTGTAGCTCGGAGATGGTTTTGTTCTGGTTAGTTTTGTCTCAAGGCGTGAGTTTCCGAACCTGATGCCTTCTTCAGCTAGGCATTTTTGTTGGAAACCTTTTGAAATGTCAGGCTTCTGTTAAACAAGAATGTCAAATGTGTCAGTGGAATGAAATTCGTTAATAAAAGGCCCAATTTTAAGGAAGAATTTCCTGTTTCTAATATGGGAGACTGGAGACTCAAATGCATGCAATTTCTTAATTTGAAAACCACTTAAGGACCTTCATAATGCATTGATACTAAATTCTAAAGAGATCTGACTCCTAAAGCTCTTAAAAGTACTCAATGTTGAGCAGGCTAGCTTGGTTTTAAAAGCAGATGAAACGATCCTACTGGAGCACATCTCTGTTGCGTCAGCATTTCAATCTGGGAGAAAGATTAATGGTAGATACCCATCTTGAGAGTGTTCCTGTACATTTGAGCTGTAACACCCAAACCGTAGCTTGTTGCTTTATAGAAAAAATCTGCTCCATGCTTCTTTTTGACAAATGCTTTTGGAAGAGAACCTACAGCTCTGTGTGTACTTTCAATTCAATGTGAATTTGTAGGTAGGAACATGTTACAATTGTCTGTTTTTCTTTTTAGGGCTCATGTAATCAAAGTGTGTGTATCTTTTCAGAACACAACAGGAATTCAAAATGAATCAGGTGAGTATAAATGTAAGACTTTATCAGAATACTTAGCACAGTTAATTATTAATGAGAAAAGTAAATAATCCACTAAAAAAGAAATGTTCTTTAAATTCTTCAGTGTCGTTAGATTTCATAATCCTCCTTTCCACAATGTGTGTGCTTGTGAGATTTGTTTTATTTTGTGGATGTGTGTTGTGTGTAAACTCCCTTTAGCAGTGTGTTGTTAGTACTGCTGGCACGTCTTACAAGAACACCTCTCCAGAAAAATATGTTTCATCCTGAGGCTTTTGGTAATAATTCAGCTCCTTATAAAAGTGGATTGAAAATTGAAGGCTGCTTTTTAAAATTGTTTTTTTTTTTTTAACCTTTTTTAACCACTTCACCGTTTCAAATGTGCAGTAAACAATCTGTCACGGACATTGATTGATCGGGAAGTTTCCCACTTTCTGGAACCCGAAGTGTTTCCCTTGGAGTCAAGTTGAAAAGACCAGGAGAGTGCATTTCTTTGTGACACAGTGCTCTGCTGTGTGGATGCAAGAATATCCTGACTGGAGGGTGTTGCTTTAATCAATGCCGAGTGTACCTGATATTATTTTGCCTTTTTCTGTCCAAGTAGGAATTATACATCCATTTGTATATCACCCACAATTGCATTAGTTACACTTCTAGAAAAAATACATCCTGCCTTAAATTTTTCTCCTAAGTACTTCTGTCTTTGGATGATCTTAGGAAGTCCCTTTGGCTTGGGAATGTGGCTGTAGGATATAATGCTGAAGGAATGTCATTTATAATTTGCTAAAAATGGTTGGCTCTGAGCAGAAGCCTTCTACACAGTCATGTAATATGCTTTGTATACTTTTTTTTATTGATGCCTGTATCTAATGAGTGATTTTATTGCTCTTTATGCCCTTAATGAATCATCAGCATTAAATACAATTAGCACTTTGCAGTTCTCAGTAAAGTTATCATAGAATCACAAAATGGTTTGGGTTGGAAGGGACCTTAAAGCCCATCTAGTTCCAACCCCCCTGCCATGGGCAGGGACACCTTCCACTAGACCCGGTTGCTCCAAGCCTCATCCAGCCTGGCCTGGACACTTCCAGGGATGGGGCATCCACAGCTTCTCTGGGCAACCTGTCCCAGTGCCTCCCCACCCTCTCCGGGAAGAATTTCTTCCTGATATCTAATCTAAACCTCCCCACTTTCAATTTAACCCCATTACCCCTTGTCCTGTCACTACAGGCCCTTGTAAAAAGTGCCCCCCAGCTTCCTTGTAGCCCCTTCAGGCACTGGAAGGTGCTATAAGGTCTCCTCGGAGCCTCCTCTTCTCCAGGCTGAACACCCCAACTCTCCCAGCCTGTCCCCATGGCAGAGGGGCTCCAGCCCTCGGAGCATCTCCGTGGCCTCCTCTGGACTCGCTCCAAGTGGTCAATATCCTTCTGATGTTGGGGGATCCACAGCTGGACGCAGCACTCCAGGTGGGGTCTCACCAGAGCAGAGTAGCAGTTATAGAAGTATATACATAATATAAGTAATTATGGTGGGAAACAGGTTGGTGGGATGTTTCCTGATTCTTTTTTCCTTGGATTGAAAGTGAAAAATCCTCAATATATGTGCATATTTAAAAAGTAAAAAGCAAAATACAGTCTCTGTCAGAGCCTTGAAATACGTATTGGACAAAAACCATATTTGTGTTATGTCTGTTCACAGATCTAAATTCTCATATATGTGTTAGAAACGACACATAAGCACACTTCGAGGCATTAGTAGTCTAGTTTGGGGGTAGCTACATTAACTATTGCTTCACAATTTATTCCTATTGAGACTTGAAATTGTTTTCACGTGTAAGGCTTGTTTTGAACGCACTCAGTGGCTTGAGGTGGACAGCCTGTTGCTCTGTCTGCTTGAGCGATAATCCTGTATTATAGTCGTTCTGATAAGCTTTGGAATCTGCTAAAATCCTGAAAGCTGTAGCTCCTACTCTTTAATTGTTTCCATTGGCTGTTTCCTTCCCGTTTCTCTGTCCGTGTCTCCTCGTGTCCTGTCTGTTGTCATGTCCTGTCCATCCCCTGCCCCAATCTCTTTCTAGAATTAAGATTTCTGTGCTGTATGAAAACAAAATCATCTTTCTTACTGCAACTGCCAGCATTACTTACGCAGTGCTGTGATGTCTGTCACCTTACAGGTAAATAATGAGATCACCCTGCCTCCAGGAGCATTTCAATAGCTTGGAGTCCTTCTTGGTGTTTCCGGCTCTCCCGTTTACTTTCCAAAACGTACAGACCGTTCATATTGTGTGTATTTAGCATCAACCCCGTGGTGTTTTTTCTTGCTGTGCCCTTGTCATTTCATTCACTGTTGACAAGTTGTAGTGTCAGGTCTGTATAAGAAATGTTTTTGCCTGATGCCAAACATCTTTCAAGTGTTCTGACTCATATTTCTTTCATTCTGCCTATCTCTGCTTTTGGTGTGACATCACTCACCCTGAAACTAATTGGGTATTGTTAATTGAGTTTGTATGAAAAGACTGCTAGTTTTGTTGTTTGTCGCACAGAAGTCTTGAAATGGTGAAGGAAAAGCTTTTCATAGATAGTTTGGTACAGCTTCTTCTAGTAAGGAGGAGAAGGATTAAAAGAAAAGAAGCAGCTGGTGTTGGAATGAATGTTTCTGGGTTTCTTGGAAGATTGCTGTCTCATGGTAGACATTTCTGGTTTAAAGAGAGGTCTGCCTTTAATACATGAACTACTCCATCAGAATACGCTGAATAATTTATTTACAAAACCCCAAGCAAACACAGGGGCTAGATTAGTAGCATTTCAGAAGGTGTTAAGAGAGCAGGACGAAGGTTGGTGCTGCCTGCAAAGCTGCATGGGTAGTGGTTTAGAAGATGGTGAAGGCATCTGTTAGCAAATGACACATGCACCTCTAGGAAAACTCCCTTCTCTCATTCCCTCTGAATTTTTCAATTATTATTTCAAATATTTCTGATACATCTCTGATTTTCAAGCCCACTCCATGAAATTGTAGCAAAGAGGGGTAGCCAGGTAAGGTTCTTGAGCAAGCAGAGCCCTTTCTGCTTCTGACTTACCTTTCTTGCGCTGGCTGTCCATATTAGCAATCTTCCTTAGTCAGCAGCTTCTTTTCCCAGCACAAGGACAGGCTGTACAGAGAATGGATCTAGAGCAGCCCTGA
>NW_010249760.1:0-1931 GCF_000690775.1 Eurypyga helias
GACAGCAGCGCTCTCGGCTGGAGAGAACGGCCCTGCCTTTGTCCCACACGGTGTGTGCACACGTGCACGTTCCTTCTTTTTCTGCTCCGGCTGCTGTTTCTGCAGGACAAAGCAAACCATCCTTCATGGGCACCCGCTTCCCTACCCCCCTTCTCTTTCTAGCTTCTTTTTTTTTAATCACATCCCCCCCTCTCCCCTCCCATGTGTGTGTTTGCACTTGATTTTGGTGTCTGAAAGCCGTGGGGCGGGATTAGCACCTATTTCAGCATCTCTGATTCCATCCACCTCACAGCCGTGGCTGAACCCAGGCTGCAAATGCTCGGCCAGCTTTGCTCAGCATTTTGTACCCTTGTTACCTGTGAAGGGCCACTGTCCTTTCCAAGCAAATGCCAGTCTCACCTCTTCATGTCTTCCCCTTGAGCGGGGCTGATGATATCCCTGTTGTCCGTCTGTGCCACCCCTTTCCCATTTCCAGTGGTTTGGCTGCTCAGCTATGGCAAAAAGGACTGTCTGGTTACACCTGAGTCTCACACTCTCTGTTGAGCCTCAGCTCCTCCAAGTCAGGTTTGTAGGGTGGCCAACATTTACCAATAAGGATGCACTCGTTTTCAAGCCTCATTGTACGGCTTCAGTCATTTGTGACAGGACTTTTCAGCCCATAGCTTGCTCATATCCCGTGTCCAGCACGGTATACTTAACATGTCTATCTTCTCCCTGCGTGCCTGACGCTTCGCAATACTGTCACTGGGCTTCCTTCTCACCAGTGTCATGTTGTAGCAAAAGGAATGAATGAAACCACCCCTTGTTATCTTACAGAAGCTGGATTCAAATTTGGGGGATTTGGGAGCTTAGCAGAGAAACCCTAGAAGGAGTGCCACTTGGATTTTTTTTTTGACATGGCTTTCTGTATTGCTTTGAAGACCTTTTCCAAAGCTTATGGAAACCCACGATCTCTCTGTAGTTGCTTAATTCATTTTCATCCTTACTTGGTAAAATTAGACTTTCTGGTAAGCGCTGCAGGTGTATGCTGAAGGGGATGTCACATTTTTCACAAAACAGGTACAGGCCAACAGTGCTGCCAGTGTTGGAGCATCACAGCCTGCCTGCTGCTCCCGTCTGGAAAGCAGGCGGGTGTCACACCTCCTGTCCGTCACCCCGCGGAGGGACCCGTCCCTCACGCTGTGAGTACCGGCAGTGTTTGTGCTCCCCGTCTTCAGGGAGCCTCTGTCGTGCTCGTCAAGTGACTGCTTCTCCAGCGTCTCACTCACCTCTGTGGCTGCCAGTCCATCCCTCAGGATGCGAAATGCTCTGCTTAACGTGTTCACGCGTGGCCTCTGGCTGTGGCCTTTGAACGTTTCAGCGGGAGAAGGGAGAGAAACAATGCCATAGTGACCCCAAATTACCTGTATATTGTGGTTTTGTTACAAAAGAGAGTCCCTCTTCTTATTTTTTTGTTTGCTTGAAGAAGCTTATTGCAGAAGATGAGGTCAACGTGCATCGCTCAGGCTTTGCTCCCCTCTCACGCAGAGTTTTGTGGTCATCCAGTGCGATGGATCTGCTCCTGGGTTTGGTATGTTTGCCGAACTACACGTCGCTCAGAAGGTAGATGCAAAATTTGGTATCCGTCTGTGTCTGAGCATTCCTTACAGCAAACCGTTTTCTCTGCTTTCTCAGGGCTGCCCCTGCCCTGGTCTGGGTCACGCATGGCTGCGGTCCCTCAGGGTACTTCCCCCCCTTGGCCTTGGAGGCCCCCAGAGCACATCTCCCACCCTGTGCCTGCCTTTTTTATTTCGGTAAGAAGGTTTGGGAAGGGGTGCTGTGTGTGCTTTGAAGTTTTGGGGTGAGATTTTAGGGTGCAACACTCAACTTCTGGCACATGGCAGGGCTGTCCCCCTTCCTGGCCTTGACTGGCCCTGGGTGGCTCATGGCTA
>NW_010249760.1:2197-7917 GCF_000690775.1 Eurypyga helias
GGGAGGCTCCGCTCCTAGGCCGAAGGGACCTGCCAACGCCTTCCAATGTGGCAGGAAGAGACAGGACAGGGCCAGCCTCAGGACAGGTGTCAGTGCCCAAGGAAATGGTTGAAAGCAAGGGAAACAGCTTAAAAGTAGCCTGGCTGTTTAATTGGGATGGCCGAGTAAGCCCTGTCGCTGTGAGGGCAGGCTCTGGGCCCAGTGCCCCCACCCCACTGGGAAGGCCTTGCTGCCCCAGTGCCAGCCCCTCAGCCACGCTCCCTGCAGCCCAAAGTGGCTGCTGGGCTGTCGGGATGGCCAGTTAGGCTGTGTCCCAGCTTTTGGGAAGTCTGAGTGCTTCGGAAAAGTGAAAGTATTAAGCATCATCTGTGGAAATCGCTTGAGGAAAGACAAAGATGGCGGCACCCGGCGGGTTGTTCTTCACCTGCGAGCATGGCCAAGCCTTCTTACCCCCTGTAACGCACCGTGGCAAAGAGCTGGCTCCTCGTTAGACACTGCTTTTAAAGTGTTTCACTTGGAAACATAATGTTAAATTTTATTCACCCGCTGACGGCTGCTTCCTTACTTTATTCCCCCCCTCCCCTTTTATTACTTCTATATGAAGCTGTTCTGACATCCCCCACCAGAGAAAACATTGTACGCTTTCAGAAAAATATTTGTCCTGATGGAATTTATGATGTGATCTGCTGTTTAAATTTATGGTAGGTTAGATAAAATGGCTCTTGATGACATTGTGGCAATGACATAAAGCCATACTTTCAGACATGTCTGGACAACTTACCAAAAAGCGTTTGGATACGGAATGTGGGTATAATAAAATGCAGAATAGAGTTGGAAGGATCACCAGTTTAAGAAACAAAAACACCTTACACCACCCAAACCCGAAACTCAATGAGAAGTTTATAGGGGTGTCGTCATTTCCCCCAGGCGGAAGAGAGGTTTGAGGTTGGACTTGAAGAGGGAAGGAAAGATGTACTCAGTGCTTTTTTTTGGGAATCACAAGGAAATCCCCAAGTGTTCAGTGCATTCAAACCACTCCAGTAGACAAGAAAGGAGAAAGGGAGAGCCCGCAGGCACGTTTCTCTTCCACGCTTCTCTCCTTTTGGGAATCTTGCTTCTCAGGAGAGCAGCGTGCCCGCTGGTTCTGCTGGCATTGGAGCACCCTGCGGAGCACGAGCACAGCTTGGTGCAGCGAGGAGCAGGCTCCTTGCCAACCGCCTTGCTGATGGTGTTGATACAACCTCATGAGGACAGCATGCCGCATAAAACGATTCTCCATTCAGCCGGGCCGTCCCCGTGCCGTTGGCCGTAACCAGCCATGCTCCGTGGACCATCGTGGAACGTGTGTTTATGGAGTTGCTCATGGTAACAGCAGCCATTGATGTCACGACTGAACTCTTTCCACACCGGTGTTATCTCACGTTTTCTGTCTGCTGTCTACTGGCCTTATTTTGCAGGGTCTTGCTGTCCTGAGCAGGGTTTGCTCATGCCACTGTTTCTGGGGCTACAAACCATGCTGTCTGCCACTGTTTAGCATCACACTGTTTAAATTAATATATTTCCCATGTACACTTTGGGGAAAAAAGAGAGACCTTTTAAATTTGGCAGGCAAAAGTTTCTGGAAGCAGGAGGAGATCTTTCTGCAGCTGATTTCTCCATCTCTGCCTGCTCTTGGACAGTTATAGCTGATTCTGGTTATTGTTTCCCCTCCTGATTTCTGAAACCAAACGTTTTCACACAGCCCATTTGTCTTTTAATTCATTTTCCTTCTTACCTCAGAGCACTGGGAACACGAGGGGCCGTGAACGCTTTGCGGCAACCACCTTGCCATGAAATGAGAGCCCAAATTAAGGCAGGGAGGCTCAGAAAACATTGTGCAATAAGAATAGCCAGGAAGTTATTTCTGTCTTCTCAGAGTTTAAAAGCTACTGAACATACCTGTGATTATAAGGGAGCTGTAGGTCAACAAAAATGGCTGTTAGTGCTTTCATTATAATCTCAATTGTTGGCAGTTTACATAGCACAAACATTTGCTTTGTGGTGAAAGTGCAGCTTGTAAGCCTTTTGATCTGCAAGCAAAAAAAACCACCCAACTTTTTTGCTTTGTTTTCATTCCCTCCAAACACACTTTACAAACTGGGTTACAGCAGGAACGATCTGATGTTTGAGCTATTAAACATGGCATGAATATAGATGACATTGGCCACTCCCACTTTGCTTGGTTTGGGAAAAAAATATTCCTTTTAAAAGGCACGATAAGATCTCTTCTGAGCGTGCTCAGTAGCAGACCGCACCATCTCTGCCAAGAGATGAGAAGCCTGAAATATGGGCTTTGCCTCCTGCGCAGCCCCGTGATGAGCAACAGGCAGAGACACCCCCTCTGCTGCCCTGAGACCTGCGAGAGGGCGGGGGGAGGCTCCGAATATGGGGATTCTGGAGATTTTGAGAGTCTTCAGTTTGCACAGGGCGAGGGAGCAAGGAAGAGCTTCCAGTTGTTCTTTTTCAATTTTTCTTTTTTTTTTTTCCCCCCCCAGTAAAAAGGCTCCTCTTCTCCCATGGAAAAGCAGGGCAGCCCACTTGTGGCTTTTCCAGGCCTTCCCAAGGAAATCAGCAGTGAAATGCCGAACAGCTGGGCTCCTTCTATGCACTTCGCAGGCGGGAGGGTGAGAGAAAAAGATTTCCAGATATGAAAGCAGGAGGCGCAGCTGCTGCTATGGCAGAGGTTTTCTTGGG
Source organism: Eurypyga helias (assembly GCF_000690775.1). Taxonomy (NCBI): domain Eukaryota; kingdom Metazoa; phylum Chordata; class Aves; order Eurypygiformes; family Eurypygidae; genus Eurypyga; species Eurypyga helias. Next base: position 4,931 of record NW_010249760.1, read on the forward strand.
AATGAGCAGGTAGGGAGCTCTGTAGTGCCTGGGCAGGCTGAAATAGCAGCAGAGGGTAGAGAAACGGGCGTGATGGGCACAGCATCGCTGCCTGCCAACCTCTGGCTCTGGTACCTGGAAAAGCCAGGCAATGTCAGCTCGTGGAGGCTGTTTCTTCAGAAAACCCATCTGTGGGTTTTTCTAATTTGCCGAAGCACAATGGAAGACAACGCGTTCCACTTCTGGGCTGTTTGTCACGCCTGCTGAGCTATGGTACAAACAGCGAGTAATCCCGTGTTTGATGGTATGATAATACAAAAGAAAAGCATCTTTAGGTCCTCTAGGCATTCCTTAAGTTTTTTTTGTGCTTGACTTGGAAGGCTGAACTACAGAGTTGATTATGATCTTCCCATCCTAAAGCCCTGCCGGAGAGCTCACTTTGGGAGTCCCTTGTTTCTTTGGGCTCTCCCACACCAGCTCTCCAGACTTTTGGTCCCACACATTTAATCCAGCTTTCCATTCCAAGAGGCTTACACACAGTTTATATGTGGATTAATTTAATCTTATGTATTTTCCCAGAGATACGGAAAACTCAGCCCAGTACAGAACCTCATTTTCCCCAAATGCTAGGTGTTACTGAAAAAACACAGGTATGCCAGAACTTCTCAAGCTTAGAGACTTTTTTTTTTCTTTAAACTGTAATTTTTTTAATAGAGGAAAAATATTTTGCCTTTACTGGCTTCTCAAGGATTGATTTTATTTTTCCTAGAATGCTTCTTCAACAGAGAAAAGTGCTGCCTTCCCAGTTAAAGTTTAGCACCGAAATTTAAAATTTAGGCAACAAAAAATACTGGTCTTATGACAGAGAGTGGGAGGGAACTGTGAGTAGGAGAGGAAAACACACCCAGTAGTAATCCGCAGCACCGTTTCTACAACTCCTAACACCTGTTAACCCCAGTCAGGTGTTGGCACTTTAAATATCAGCTCTGAAGACTATTTTTATGGGGGTTGAGGGTCTCTTCATCTGAAGAAGTTGAGGGTTTAGGCAGGCTTTGTTGAAGCCTAAAATTATATTGCAGAGGAAGGTTTTGTTTTGTTTCTAGTATTTTTTTTTCTTTTTCTTCCCCATTTTCTTATCCTTAAAGGTGGAGTGGAGGTGCACACATATGTGCTATATATATTTATTGGAAAAATTGGATAGTCCTGGCTCCTTTAATGGATTTGATGTTTGCTGGAAGTTTTTTCCCTTCCACTAAGGTAATGTTTAAAGTTACTCATACTTCTTAATAGATTCCTAATAATGAATAGAATTAGGCTTTGAATTCATATCCAGGAAAATGACTTTAAAGCTAAGTAAGTCTGAGAAGGTATGGTGTGGGTGCCTTAAACCAGAGAGTTTGTGTAGTAGCCTAGTTCTCTGTCTCTCAGCTGGCTTCGTTGTGTTGGTGGTGAAATTAATTGATGTCTTCCAGTAGCTGTGTTGTACAAGCTGGAGGAGACTAGACTACCCATGCTGATGGGGTAACAGTGATGTCTTCTGACTGGATAATGTGACTAAATGGGAGTTAGGAAGAACCCACGTGCTTAAGCAGTGTTCTAGGCTGACTTACAGTCAAGAGTATTTTACCTGTGGGTGATGTGGTAGGTAAAAGCCTGTGGGCTGCTCTTGACTATCAATATTTCTACCATGTATCCAACTTTTTATAGTCTCACAACCTCCCTTAGTCTTGTATTTGGCATTTTCTGTGTTAATCTGAGGAGCTGGCTTTCCTGTTTTGTGCTGTTATTTCATCAGTTCTCTAGTTGGCATATAGTTTTCAAGGGAAGGTGGCACTTGGGTTTTTTGTGATGTCTTTGTTTCTGCTCTTTGGTGTGACAGCTCTTTGTTCTTCCTGATTTTTTTTTTTTCTTTGTGTGTGCAAGAAAGGAAGGCAAACTAGGTCTCCTCTTTCTCTCCCCTTCTTCTCTGGCTTTAATATTAGGGTCTCTGATACTGTTCGGCGTGCAGATTGCTGCATTTCTGACTTAGTAGTGTTATTACTTTGCATGTATGTAAATGAATGCACAAGAGAGTTGTGCTCTATGCTTAACAAAGCAAGCAACTGAAAAAATTAATTTGCTTTATCCGTTCTTATTATATCCTTATCTTAAATATGTCAAACTCCTCACTTCTGAGGAAGTTCTATTTTTATAAGTAACATAAGAGGTTTTGGGCAAAGTAAATCTGAATTTTGGTGTATTATGGAATTTTAAGCTTATTAACAAGCTAGCATTTAAAAGATCTTTTAGCAAAGCTTGGAGTTCTAAATCCTTGAGCCGTTACATTTATTAGGGGTGCAATAGCTTCAGTTCCAAGTATTTTACAAATGTTTTTTGAGATTAAAGCATGTCTGCGTGTTCTTGCTGAATAGAAGAAACTGATTGTGCTAATTCAACACGCACTGTTTGAAAATCGTTTTGTTTGGTGTGCAGGCTCGAATATCAATTAGGTATCTGGAGGCTGTCGCATCTTTGATGGGGGGGTGGTTAAATGCACCTGTAAAGCAGATATTAGAACGTACCCTTCGGTTCTGTAAACAGCCTGACCTGAAGGGAAGGAGGGAAGTATAATAATAAAAAATATGTTTAGGAGTGTCAAAATTAGCGCTCGGCTGCTTAGCTTCTTCCAGTGGTATTGCTGCTATGATCTGTAGATGTGCGAAGTGCTTAGCGCTCTTGAGTGACAATAAGATAAAGATACTGTGGAGTGGCCCAATTATAAAATTTACTCTTCCCAATCAGAAAATTAGGATAACAATGCTACTTTTACTGTGTCATTCTAGCTCTACATGTGGGAGTATTGAAGTAAAAGGCTAATGTTTTCTTCTATCTGCAAAGCAGAAATACCAATTTTTGGATAGACTGCAGCTGTGAACTCTCCAACTGGAGAAGAATATAAGTGATGTGGAGGCAAAATACAAGATCATAATGGGAATGCTGATATCCCACCCCTCCTTAGTGCCCCTGCT
>NW_010249761.1:0-269 GCF_000690775.1 Eurypyga helias
GCTGACTAAGCACAGCTGCTGCTCCTGTCTAGTTTAAATCCCCCGCCTTGGTGCCGGCTCCGCCCCCAAGTGACGACAGTCGTTGTCGCAGTGTGTTGTTGGACAGCTGGCTGAATATGAGCTGGCAGTGTGCCCAGGTGGTCAAGAAGGCCAATATGATCCTGGTTTGTATCAGAAATAGTGTGGCCAGCAGGACTAGGGAAGTGATTGTCCCCCTATACTTGGCACTGGTGAGGCTGCCCCTCCAATACTGTGTTTAGTTTTTGGCA
>NW_010249761.1:544-1353 GCF_000690775.1 Eurypyga helias
GAAAATTTCAGTTGCTAAAGTAAGCATTCACAGCTTTTTGTCTGGTTTTGCCTGCTGAGCCAACATAGTTAAGAATGAACTGGAATCTCCTCTTTGTTTCTTGGGCTTTGATTGGGTGTCCATCAGCAGTCTCTCTGGAGGCTGCATGGTCATGATGGTATAGCAGACACTTCAGTTGGCTTGCATGGTCTTCATTACTGGTAGTAATGCATGAGAAGGAAATGACGGAACAGGACTTGCAGATCTCAAGCTGAGTATTTAGAGCTGGTGTGTGTGTGGGGTAAACCATTATTGCTTGTAAATGGAGTACTTCTGATATGGACCTCACTGAGAATCTAAAACAGCTTTGTGAGGTTCCAGTATCATTATTACTTCCCCAAGTTATCTGGGAATTAAGTATGACACAGTTGCTTGCTCACCTCACCCCTGCCCTCCCCCAGTGCAGGAAGAGAGTTGGAGGAAAAGATGAGGAAAGCTCGTAAAGCTGAGACAAGAACTATTTAATAATATAAATGAAAATTATAGTGATACTAATACTAAGAATACTACTACTATTAAGTAATTAAAACAATAGAAAATCATAGAATCATAGAATTGCCTAGATTGGAAAAAACCTGTAAGATAATCTAGTCCAATCATTAACCTAACACTGAGAAGTCCCCCACTAAACCATTTCCCTAAGCACTACATCTACACGACTTTTAACAACCTCCAGGGATGGGGACTCCACCTCTGCCCTGGGCAACCCGTTTCAATGCCTAATGACCTTTTCAGTAAAGAAATTCTTCCTAATATCCAACCTAAACTGA
>NW_010249761.1:1416-1722 GCF_000690775.1 Eurypyga helias
CCAACCCGCCCCTCTCTACAACCTCCTTTCAGGTAGTTGTAGAGAGCGATAAGGTCTTCCCTCAACCTCCTTTTCTCCAGGTTGAACATCCCCACTTGACCCATGCTGACCCATGCTGACTGGGCCTGATCATCTGGTTGTCCTGCACGTACTGCATGATGGCACTCAGGATTATCTACTCTATCAGCTTCCCCAGCACTGAAGTCAAACTGACAGGCCTGTAGTTTCCTGAATACTCCTTCTGGCCCTTCTTGTAGATGGGTGTCACGTTGGCTAGATTGAAATAGAACATATGACACAGTAGCT
>NW_010249762.1:0-255 GCF_000690775.1 Eurypyga helias
GGCAGCACACCCGGAGAGCCGGGCAGTGCCGGGGGCATTGCAGCGGGATAGATTTGTCTGGAGGGCAGGAAGAGAGAGGAGAGACCGAGCTTGACCACGCTTCACCCCGCCGAGCTCCGCTCAGCGTACAACAGTTGTACAACAGGCGAACAACCCCCTCTGCGTCCGCCAACGAAAACCCCTCCAGGGAAGTTCATTTCTTCTTCGTCTGCCCGGAGGAACGATGCCAACGGACGAGATCTACCCGTTCCGGGA
>NW_010249763.1:0-730 GCF_000690775.1 Eurypyga helias
CGTCGGGGATGGGCAAAACCGCCCCGTTTCCACGGAAACCCCGTCCCTCGCTCCCGAATCCGGCGCCTGCGGGATGTGCCGCCTTTCCCGGGATTCCAGGGATGGCACCCCGCAAAAAAACCAAACCAACCCAACCCCCGAACACCCCATTTTTTTTGCCTTAAAAGTGCCAAAATCGGGTCCGTCGCAGGCCAACTCCGGGATTTTGCTCCCCAAAAAGCCAAATCCGGCTGTTTGGGCCGGATTCCCTCGGCGGATCCGAACCCTGGTGGGGTTTTTCCAGGTGCTCAGCCTGGGATCTCAGCCAGGAGAGGTGCAGGAGGTTGCAGAAAAGCTCCAGGGTCGGGGAAATCTCATCCTGTAGCGCCTTTTCCTCCCGATTTTTCCAGCCGCTGCGGAAAGACGTGGGGAAAACCCGTGGCCAAATCCCTCCGTTGGGGGCCGTAAATCCTGCTCCGGCTCCTTCCGGGGGGGATTTCATCCCGATTCCCGTCCTCGCGCCTGGGCGAGATCCCTCCTGCGCCATGCTGGCTTCCTGCCTGCGCCTGCACGGGGCCAGAAAGCGGGAATTCGGGGTGTTTCCGGAGCCTCAGGGATAAAACCTGCCCCAAAATCCGCCCCCCACCCCCCAGGAAAGCAATGACGGTGATCTGGGAGCCCATTCCCAGTGGGAAAGATCCGTAGGTGCCCGGAGATCTCCCCCGGGAAGCTCCAGCCACTAAACCAAGGG
>NW_010249763.1:861-2429 GCF_000690775.1 Eurypyga helias
GGGAGCCGGTTTTCCCACCCCTGGCTCCCGAAAAACCGAGGTTCCCCCTCCGTGCACGGTGAAATCCGCCTCGGTCCTTCCCGCGGCTGCCGTAGGCGATGGGTCGGGGGATGCAGAATCCCACCTCCAGCGTGTTCCCCGACCCGGATTCATCCCCGCTCCTTTACCGAGGGGCGTTTGCCGCTCGCGGTGGGTCTCCGGCGCCCACCCAATCCGCTTTAAGATCCCAGGGTGGGATGCGCCAGGCTTCTCCGCCTGCGCCGGCCCCGAATCCGCCCATTCCTGCCCCGAACCCCCCATTCCAGTGCCGATTCCAGCCCCCGTTCCCACCCCGAATCCACCCATTCCAGCCCGAATCTGCCGATTCTCGCCCCAAATCCACCCATTCCAGCCCCGATTCCAGCCTGAATCTGCTGATTCCAGCCCCGATTCCCGCCTGAATCTGCTGATTCCAGACCGAATCCGCCCATTCCAGCCCTGATTCCCACCCTAAATGTGCCCATTCCGCCCCGAGTCCGCCGATTCTAGCCCCGAACTCGCTGATTCCCACCCTAAATCTGCCGATTCCAGCCCCGAACTCGCTGATTCCCACCCCAAATCCACCAATTCCAGCCCGAATCTGCTGATTCCAGCTCTGAATCTGCCGATTCCCGCCCCAAATCCGCCAGTTCCATCCCAAATCTGCTGATTCCTGCCCCGACTTGGCCGATTCCTGCCTGAGTCCACCCATTCCAGCCCGAATCCACTGATTCCATCAAAAATCTGCTGATTCCCGCCCCAAATCCACCAATTCCATCCCAAATGTGATTCCAGCCCCGATTCCCGCCCGAATTCGCTGATTCCCGCCCCAAATCTGCTGATTCCAGCCCTGAATCCACCAATTCCATCCCAAATGTGATTCCAGCCCCGATTCCCGCCCGAATTCGCTGATTCCCGCCCCAAATCTGCTGATTCCAGCCCTGAATCCACCAATTCCATCCCAAATGTGATTCCAGCCCCGATTCCCGCCCGAATTCGCTGATTCCCGCCCCAAATCTGCTGATTCCAGCCCTGAATCCACCAATTCCATCCCAAATGTGATTCCAGCCCCGATTCCCGCCCGAATTCGCTGATTCCCGCCCCAAATCTGCTGATTCCAGCCCTGAATCCACCAATTCCATCCCAAATGTGATTCCAGCCCCGATTCCCGCCCGAATTCGCTGATTCCCGCCCCAAATCTGCTGATTCCAGCCCTGAATCCACCAATTCCATCCCAAATGTGATTCCAGCCCCGATTCCCGCCCGAATTCGCTGATTCCCGCCCCAAATCTGCTGATTCCAGCCCTGAATCCACCAATTCCATCCCAAATCTGCTGATTCCAACCCCGATTCCCACCCAAATCCACTGATTCCAGCCCCGAATCCACTGATTCCATCCTGAATCTGCTGACTCCCGCCCCAAATTTGCCGATTCCTGTCTGAATCTGCTGATTCCCGCCCCGATTCCTGCCCAACTTCGCTGAGTCCATCCCAAATCTGCTGATTCCCGCCCCGAATCTGCCGACTCCATCCCCAATCTGCCAACTCCC
>NW_010249763.1:2557-3142 GCF_000690775.1 Eurypyga helias
TCCCGCCCGAAACCCGCCGATTCCATCCCAAATCTGCTGATTCCCGCCCCAAATTCCAAGGTTAAGGCGGTTCTAGTGACTCCCGAGTGACTTTTGGGGCAGAAAACGAGCGACCGTCTGCGCTCCCAGCCGGGAGCCGGGGGGCAGTGGGATGCCGAGGGGGCGGAATCTCTCTCCCTGCCGGAGCGAGCTCCCAATTTTTTTCCGTTGGCTGTTTGTTTTCCTCTCCCTAGTCTGCGGGAAACGCTACAAGAACCGGCCGGGATTGAGCTACCACTACGCTCATTCCCACCTGGCCGAGGAGGAGGGCGACGAGAAGGAGGATTCGCAGCCCCCCACTCCCGTCTCGCAGCGATCCGAGGAGCAAAAATGTAAGGAAAACCCCACCCCCAGCCAACATTCCCAGTGGGAAAGCCGGAAAAACCCCGCAGCGTCCCGGCACCGGCGCCTGGAGAAAGCCGCTCCGGGGGAATGGGATGGGGGTTGAGGCAGCGGATGGGCGTCCCGGGGCTGAACGAGGGTGTTCCCGCGGTTCATCCCGGCGTTCCCACGGCTCATCCCGGCATTCCCGTCGGTTTTCCAGCC
>NW_010249764.1:0-220 GCF_000690775.1 Eurypyga helias
AATGCAGCTGTGCAGGGCTGTGCCAGGGCGTGTAACACAGCCATGCAGGGCTGTGCCATGCTGAGCCATGCTGAGCCGTGCTGGGCTGTGCAACGCAGCCACGCAGGGCTGTGCCAGGGTGTGCAATGCAGCTGTGCAGGGCTGTGCCATGCTGAGCCGTGCTGAGCCATACTGAGTCGTGCAATGCAGCCATGGCGGCTGGGCCCTGGTGGGCCCCGCT
>NW_010249764.1:384-1543 GCF_000690775.1 Eurypyga helias
GCCAGGGTGTGCAACACAGCCGTGCAGGGCTGTGCCATGCTGAGCCGTGCTGAGCCGTGCTGAGCCGTGCCACGCAGCCGCGCTGGGCTGTGCCAGGGTGTGCCATGCACGGCTGTGCCAGGGCGTGCAATACAGCTGTGCAGGGCTGTGCCACAGCGTGCAACACAGCCATGCTGGCTGTGCCGAACTGTGCCAAGCTGTGCCATGCTGAGCTGTGCTCAGCCATGCAACGCAGCCGTGCAATGCAGCCATGTTGGTTGTGCCAAGCTGTGCTGAGATGGGCTGTGCCAGGCCGTGCAATGCAGCCGTGCAGGGCTGTGCCACGGTGTGCAACACAGCCATGCTGGTTGTGCTGAGCTGTGCCGTGCTGGGCTGTGCCATGGTGTGCAACTCAGCCATGCTGGCTGTGCTGAGCTGTGCCGTGCTGGACTGTGCTGAGCCGTGCAATGCAGCAGTGCAGGGCTGTCGAGCTGTGCCACGCACGGCTGTGCCAGGGTGTGCGATGCAGCTGCGCACAGATGTGCTGTGCCATGCCAAGCATGGCTGTGCCAGGGTGTGCAACACAGCTGTGCAGGGCTGTGCCACGGTGTGCAATGCAGCCATGCTGGCTGTGCTGAGCTGTGCCATGCTGTGCCGTGCAACACAGCCGTGCAAGGCTGTGCCGAGCTGCGCTGTGCTGGGCTGTGCCAAGCCGTGCAACGCAGACATGCAGAGCTGTGCTGTGCCATGCAGGGCCGTGCCAGGGCGTGCAATGCAGCTGTGCATGGCTGAGTTGTGCCGTGCCATGCCTGGCTGTGGCAGGGTGCGCAACTCGGCCATGCAGGGTTGTGCCGAGCTGTGCTGTGCCACACAAAGCTGAGCTGTGCCGCACACGGCTGTGTCAGGGCATGCAACGCAGCCATGCAGGGCTATGCCAAGCTGTGCCAGGCCTGTGCTGTGCAGCGCAGCTTTGCGAGACCGTGCGGTGCCGTGCCATGCAGAGCTGTGCCGAGTCGTGCCGCATCCTGCAGCCAGACGCTGCAGTGGGCCGTGCCGAGCCGTGCTGCGTTGGACATCCCGGCCCGTGCATCGCCATGGCCGCCACCGCCCTGTCCGGTCCTGCCCGGCAGTGATCCCTTCCGAGGGATCGGGACAGCTGGATCCATGGGCTGAGGTTCAG
>NW_010249765.1:0-5984 GCF_000690775.1 Eurypyga helias
TGTCCAGGAGCTGCTTCTTCATCCAATATTGCAGTTTTCCTGAAAATAGGTATTCACATATTCAGGTGGCTTCAAAGAAGTGCTTTTGAGACACGTACGGGGCAAGGAAAGCTGGTAAAGGTAATCATTCCATCTGCTTACATCCACCTTTCCTCTTGCCTTCAGTGCTCCTCTCTCCCCTCCCGCTGCTCTGCCAGGCTGCTTTTTCCTTCGGTATTAGTTTCACCGTCCTTCAAGGCCCTCTCCTGACTACTGTCACTGATATAAACAAAGTCAAGGATAGCCACGCTTGCACTTCACTCACAGCAGCCAACAGGAACCTATGAGTATCAGATCTACCATCTTTTATTTTCTCCATATTTCAAAATGTTTTAAAGGGATCAAGTTTCTCGTTGCAACAGAGGCAGCAAACAGCACCAAGTGACCCGACTGCTCTCTACAGATGACAGATAACTCTTTTTACTGAGCACACACATCTCTTCAGTGTTAACTGAGCTCCAGAAAGCCAGAGAGAAAATAAAAAAACATAACAATTAGTGGCTTTTTTAAAAAAATCTACACAGAAACTTCTACTGCAGCCCAGCTTAAATTTGAAGCTCTCGTGCAGGTCACAAGATAGACTTTCCTACCCTTCTGCTACATTCTCGCTGACTCCAGTGTAGGTGCTACAGCTAGCAACTGATGAGCGTGCCCTGGAATGAGCAGCACGTTCCACAGCTCCAGCTCTTTGAGGTCCCTCGCAGACCCACAGAACTACACCCCCTTGATTGCCAGGAGTCACCTTCTGCTCTGAAATAATGGTCACTACATATGGAGCGAAACAAGGGTGACAAAACAGGACAAGGAAGGTCGCCTCTGTGTTCTTAGGCTGTGACACGGACTGGGAAAGCCTGCTGTCAAGCTACAAGTGTTAGAGATTAATAAGAAGTACAGCAGAGGTGTAATTACATCAATTAGTCTAAAAAAAAAATTCCTATTTTACCTATTTAACAAGCTAGGTAGAAGCAAAAGCACATTTTCACCAAGTTCCACTTTCACCTAACAGAGTATTCCTAGCACTGATTTCAGCTTAATCACAGAGAATAGCTAATAATAATAATAGAAAACTGCAATTTAAATGCTATTACTAGGAATACCGTTAATGGGAAATGAGAGCATTTCTATAGTCTCAATTCTGAATATTAAGGCCATCCTCTAAGCATAAATTAAATATGCAGTACGGAAAATACACGTGAAATAGCCTAGTGCACTACGGACCTAGGAAGGACTGCAGGACTTACACATCAGAGGGCTGATACATCGGATACTTTTCCCATTTACACCACGGCAAAGCCTAGAAAAGCCGGTGAAGAACCCACTGGAATCAGACAGTAAGCAAAACCAAAACCCAGCTCGAAAACAATTTGATGGCAAGAGGTACAATACAGCGCAAAGACTCAGAAAAAAACCCTCCCTTGATGAAATAAGACATAGAGCGATTTACACAGAGATCCTGTAATTCATCACAGGCATTCCAGCCACTTACCACGTAATTAGGGATTAATTACAAACACTGAACGTGGTGTTTCACTCCCACTCGCACAGGTTCTCCTCCAAACAAAAGCAGGCTGTGTACAGAAACTTGGCACCCAAGTGCAGTGCATCAGCACACAGGGGTTTTAAACCAACAAAGCATTCTATTCTGGGAAACTTATTTTTGCTGTCCACCCTTCCACTTTGGGTTTTTTTAGCTTGTTAAAAAAGTCTTAAGTTAGAATATTCTGAGTTCCCTAAGGTGACAAAAGGCATTTGGACAGAATCTGTGAAAATATATGAAAATCTTCCTTCAGAAATTAACCCCTGAGAACTTCCAGTTCCCTTTACAACCGGTTTAAAAGGAATATCCCCCTGTTCACATTTTTGTTGATCACATTTTCTCTCACCAAAAGGCTTTCTGTGAGATTTTATGACTATCTCCCGAACAGAAATCCTTTTCCAGACCCAAGAAGAAATAACCAACATTGTCCTTGAACCGTACACTTATCAGCAGTCCAAGGAAGCGATCCCACAAGACTTCATTCATACCAGCAGCCATTCAGTGAATCTCAAATGATGCAGCTGTATTGCTGGAAAGTTGGGTGGTTTTTTTTTTAAAATGCAAGTATCTGAAAGCCTCAGTTGTTACGACCGAGCCTTCCAAATGTGAGAAAGTAATTATTTTTCCAACTTACCACGACTAATTCCCAAAAAACAGCGACTGCTTGAAGTGCCTCTGCATATAAAGCACATTCCCAGCGCAGAATGGATAAATGTATAAAGAATTGATCTTAAAATTCTCCACGTCACTACAAAAACCACTCCAGAATACATACTTTTAGTACAAGGTTCCATCAGGCACATACCGACTCTGACACTGGAGAATTGCTGTATTTAATCAAATTAAGCGCAACCGCCGGGGCAATCAACGTATGCAAACGTAAATTCACGTGCAGCAAAGAACTGAAGCAGCAAAACTGCAGACCCTTACAGCACCGTTGTGAACATCTGGATTAAATTCAGGATGGATTTCATTGGATTTACTGCGTTTTCAGCTACGTTTTGGGCTGAGACCACATGCAGAAAGTCTAGAAAATGTGTTTCCAAGCTTACCGAAATCCTCTTTCACAAACCGACAGTAAGGCCTGGCCCACGGAAAACCCCACAGTTGTTGTGTATATCCCCGCGGGTGACGCGGCCCTGATGACTAAAAGGATGTTTAACACAACAGCCTACAAACTACACTCGGAAACATCCCAGCGACAGCTCGTGTTTTCACACTGCACTTCTGTCACAGCCCCAATATCAACAACTCTAACGTCAGGCACATCCCCAGTTGTGTTTATTGTACACCGAGCTCCACAAGCTCCCTCACTTCTATTTTATTCTACCTTTAATCTATTTTAAAATAAATTAATGTATTTTTAATCTGCTCTACTTGGGCCTAAGCTCCGGGAGCCTTTACTGTAAATGAAGCAGGCAGCTGCCCCTTATTAGATGCTTTCTAATTTTGGAACAAGGGAGAAAAAACATCAATCCTCCCTCCTTTCTCACAAACAAATCAAAATTCATTCCACTCCCTATCACAAGCACGAGGCCAAAGCTGGCTGCTTTTATTTCAGATGAATGGAAAGCTGCCCTTACTGAAGAATGTGAATGTAAATTTATTTTGGACCGAGTACGCCACAACACGTTTCCTCTCCTCTAATTGACCTGATTTTACTTTTTCCTCAAGTTTCGCACTAACTTCTGAGAAAACCTCAGAGAGTGGATTGTCTTTGTAACAATTCGAAAAATATGTTAAAAATGTCTTCTCTGCACAAGAACTTCCTTAAGTCAAAACATCCATGAAAACACAGAACGGGCTGAAGTCCTGCACAGGCCAAATTTGCTCATTCAGAACTTCCACCGGATGCTGTCACCCTAAGCAAACCACACAAAGGATAAACGAAAACACATACGCTGTGGAAAATATCCCAACGAATGATTACCTCAGGAGCACAATACCACAGACATTAAAATTATTCCAGAACCTACCTGTGCATATTCTTTCTCTATGGCAGCTCTTTTCTGACTGAACGCTCTGAAAAACAAAATAAAAATCCATTAATAGCAGAGCAAAACATTATTAATTCAGTAACTCACTTAAAAGGATCTTCCGCTACAGTTTTTATAGTTAAATGAGCAACAAAAAAGCAAAATTGTTTGACAACTGTGTATCAGTAGCCTAGCAACTCACGGATGTCGACTTTGCATAAGCGGCGTTTAAATTTCCAACTTTATTGGATAAATTCAGTTCCCGGGACTACCAGTGTAAACACCGTTCACTTCGTTAAAGGCTCATCAGTTTTGCACTCATCTAGCCTGGGGAAGAATTTAGTAGCCCAGATTTTATGCATCTAGACAGACTTATTTATTAAAAAAAAAGGCAAATATTGTTTCCTCAACAACTGACACACCAGGTCCATAGGGCTCAGGATGTACCTCTCAACATATTTAAAAACTGAGGATTTTGCAACTGTTGTAACAGGAAGGAGGTTCAAACAACTAGAGGTGCCAAGGCTCTTTCTTCAACAGCTCTTTATCTCTTGAACAGCCAAAGCAGAGCGATCTTCTTCATGCTGTAAACTATTGAGCTTAAAGCTACGCCATCAGCAAAAGAAAATCTAATTCTACTTAAATTAGTTACACAATAATTATGGTGACACGATAATAAAAACAACCTCAGGAACATCCTCTAACAAGGTTAACTCAATAAACACAAACAAAAGGAGCTCTGAACAGCCTTTTTCCACTCCTGTCTACTCCATTTCACCCATGAAGAGCATCCACACGCTGATAGGGCGTCGCAGGCTCGGTCTCACCAGCGGGTTGCAGAACAAAAAGTCTGAACACATCGTGATTGCTTAAAATTCTTTCCAGATTAATGACAGTCCTGATGAGCTGGCCATATTCCAACCCCAACACATACATCCCATCTTCCTAAATGCCCCTCGTACAGCTCAGGTGGGGCCAAGGGGCTGGATGATTTTGCCATATGAAACACCTTATGAATTGGTAAAATTGTCCACGATGCTTCTAAAAAGGCTGCGAGAATTGGGCTTGTTCAGCCTGGAGAAGGGAAGGCTCCGAGGAGACCTTATGGCAGCCTTCCAGTGCCTGAAGGGGCTACAAGGAAGCTGGGGGGGACTTTTTACAAGGGCCTGTAGAGACAGGACAAGGGGTAACGGGTTTAAATTGAAAGTGGGGAGGTTTAGATTGGATATCAGGAAGGAATTCTTCCCACGGAGGGTGGGGAGGCACTGGAACAGGTTGCCCAGAGAAGCTGTGGATGCCCCATCCCTGGAAGTGTCCAAGACCAGGCTGGATGAGACTTGGAGCAACCTGGGCTATGGAAGGTGTCCCTGCCCATGGCAGGGGGGTTGGAACTAGATGATCTTTAAGGTCCCTTCCAACCCAAACCAGTCTGTGATTCTATGATTCTATGGAATGAATCCACTTTGTAAGGCATTCGTGGTATTTCAGCTGATATTACAGAACAATTTCTTTTAGGCTCTCCTGTTCCAAAATCCAACATCCCAGACAGTTCAGTAAACATGTAAAAACCGCAATATCTTTCTAAAAGAACTTACCTTTTTTTTTTTACAAAGTATAAATAACTGCAGAAGTAACCAGTAGGAATAACCGAAATGTGTTCTCAATACTGAAAAGGTAGAAGAAAACAAGTGGTTGTCTATGAAGCGTAAATCTGGGAAGACTTTAGGCAAAGGCAGTTATTTTCCTATTCTCAGCTAATCTTAGTTGAAAACATACAATCAGAGCTAAATGTTAAGAACACTCCGTTTCACAAAACCTGGATATGGAGCTATGTGAGGATTCCCCCTCCCCATACAAAACAAATTCCACTTAAACCAATTCTGTAACGACAATTGTGACAAGCTGGAAGCCAAACATATTTCCTAAAAACCTTCTACATTAAAAGGTTGACACTAGAGAAGAAAAACAAAAGCACTCAACTGGCCGTATTGCAGAATTACAAAATACCATGCAAACCCTCAACATCAGAAGGATATAGACTGATTGGAGCGAGTCCAGAGGAGGCCACGGAGATGCTCCAAGGGCTGGAGCATCTCTGCTGTGATGAAAGGCTGAGAGAGTTGGGCTTGTTCAGCCTGGAGAAGAGGAGGCTCTGGGGAGACCTTATTGCAGCTTTCCAGTACCTGAAGGGGCTACAAGGAAGCTGGGGGGGACTTTTTCCAAGGGCCTGTAGTGACAGAACAAGTCAAGTGACAGGACATTCTTAAAATAGAAAGCAGGGTGGTTTAGATTAGGTATCAGGAAGAAATTCTTCCCGCAGAGGGTGGAGAGCACTGGGACAGGTTGCCCAGAGAAGCTGTGGATGCCCCATCCCTGGGAGTGTCCAAGGCCAGGCTGGACGAGGCTTGGAGCAACCCGGGCTCTGGAAGGTG
>NW_010249765.1:5998-13243 GCF_000690775.1 Eurypyga helias
GGGGCTGGGTGGTCTCTAAGGTCCCTTCCCACCCAAACCATTCTATGATTCTATGAAATCAAATTTGCTCGCAAACCCAACAGAAAGCTTGGACTTGGAACGTCGGAAGCTCCAGCACAAAGAAAACTTATTGCACAGTAGCACCTCCATAAGTTAGAAACATTACAGTTTTCGATTTTATTCTCTATTTTAAATGGTTTTAAGAAAAGGTTGGCAAGACAGCACATACTTTAATTTATGCAACACTTCAATTTGTGTTTCATCTATGCTTTGGTGAAAGAAGTAAGTACTGAAAGATGGGCAGGATCAGCCATCCACATTCCTCGAAGCTGGTGTTCTCTGCTGCTTTGAGACTGCATTCCCCTCGATCATGCACACCAAAGCTGTTGTTAACCTCGGGACAGCTTATATAGCAATCCTTTTACGACAACCAGAAATACATTATGAAACACGACGAATGATGAGGCTGAAGCAGAGAAATTCCCAGGAGAAAATTATTTTGAGCAAGGGAAAAAAAAGAAAAGAAAAAACACCACAGTCTGACTAATAAATGCATCATAGTTTCTTAATCTGGGAAATCTGAAAGCTTTCCTTTGTGTATCTTGATCTTATGTGCAAAACTGGAATATTTGTAACCTTACAGTCACTCAGGATGGAATTTCATCATGTAAAGAAACATTTGGTTCTGTAAGCTAGTAAAATGTTCTTCAACTGTCACAAAAAGTTTTTAAGAAGTGAGTGGGTCTGCAAGAAAACCAGAATATTAGTGTTTCTTTAATCTAGGATGTATTCATAGAGTCACAGAATCATTTGGGTTGGAAGGGACCCTAAAGATCATCTAGTTCCAACCCCCCTGCCATGGGCAGGGACACCTTCCATAGACCAGGTTGTTCCAAGCCTCATCCAGCCTGGCCTTAGACACTCCCAGGGATGGGGCATCCACAGCTTCTCTGGGCAACTTGTTCCAGTGCTTCACCACCCTCTCTGGGAAGAATTTCTTCCTGATATCTAATCTAAACCTCCCCACTTTCAATTTAAACCCGTTACCCCTTGTCCTGTCACTACAGGCCCTTGTAAAAAGTCCCCCCCAGCTTCCTTGTAGCCCCTTCAGGCACTGGAAGGCTGCCATAAGGTCTTCTCGGAGCCTTCTCTTCTCCATTAATTATTATCTGCTATTACATCTTTTCCTCACATTAATCATTAAGTGCCAGAAGAGTTGCATGCCCAAAAAAAAGTCATCATTTTTTTTTCTGGACAGTAATTCCTAAATGTCACCTCCATCCTGCAAACATTAATTCACGTGATAGGCTTATTCTCTTTCCCACTAAAAAATCATCCAAAAGCATTTAAAGTCTTCGGTTGTTTAAGGACAGGGTGAGAAAGAATAAATTCAACAATATGAGGTGTATATATTCAAGCTAAGACCCTTTTTGACTTAATTATGTACTGGCCACAAGGCTCACATTACGGGAAAACCCTGAGTATCCAAACAAAGATAGCCAATTAAAGAAAAAATAGGACAAGACAGGACAAGAAGCTGCATTTAAAGTAAACTCTATTTTATGACATGACCAGAGGCCCGTCTTTTAACGAGCTCGCTGCCAGGGAAGACTGCTGCAAGGCTGAAGGGAAAGAAAGTCCCACTCAGGGAAGTCACTTGAATGATTTCAACACACGTGATTCAACATCGAGAGGCAATGCCAGCCACCCACAGCATTTCCTCACACGCTGCTGCCTACAGCCCTGCCACGCTTTACGACTCCCTGTGACCAGAGTGAACCGAATCCTGGAGGGATTACGAAGGAATGTTCTTTCCAAAGCACAAACAGCTAGAGAAGCTCTGCAGAGAAGGGCTGTATTCCTTGGAAATGTCAGCAATTGGCCAAGTCTGGTCGAAAACAGAGCAGTGGGGTTAGAGAACGCTCGCTCCAGTCGGCATTAGGACAATAAGGACTAAATGTGGGTTTAGAAAGGACTTCTCTTTCAGACTAAAAAAAGGAGGAGGGTGGAGATTTTTCTGCTGCATAGCAGGGCATTGCTGACCTACATATCCTTAGCACAGAATGGTTTCGGTGGGAAGGGACCTTAAAGCTCACCCAGCCCCACCCTCTGCCATGGGCAGGGACATCTTCCATAGACCAGGCTGCTCCAAGCCTCATCCAGCCTGGCCTTGGACACTTCCAGGGATGGGGCATCCACAGCTTCTCTGGGCAACCTGTCCCAGTGCCTCACCACCCTCTGAGGGAAGAATTCCTTTCTGATGCCCAATTTCAATCCCCCTCTTTCCATTTAAACCCGTTACCCCTTGTCCTGTCACTCCCTGCCCTTGGGAAAAGTCCCCCCCAGCTTTCTTGTAGCCCCCCAGGCACTGGAAGGGGCTCTGAGGTCTCCCCGGAGCTTCCCTTCTCCAGGCTGAACCCCCCAACTCCCCCAGCCTGTCCCCAGGGCAGAGGGGCTCCAGCCCTCGGAGCATCTCCGGGGCCTCCTCTGGACTCGCTCCAACAGCTCCGTGTCCTTCTGCTGTTGGGGGCCCAGAGCTGGAGCAGAACTGCAGGGGGGTCTCCCCAGAGCGGAGTCTATGTCCCTATCAGGCTTCTGACCCGGGATAACACGCTCCAAGGTGTGCCACGAAGCCAAGCTGGTCATTTTGTTTCCCGAAGACAGAAGTTCTTTGGGCTAACCTTAATCTATAAGGCTTTACATGATGAGAAGTATCTGGATGAAACAATGATCTGTCACAGTGAAGAAATTAGATTACATGATCTAACATTCCCTTGGGCTCTATGAAAGAGTGGAACTGTAAGGGAGCAGAGGAAAGAAAATTACACGTCCCGTCATCCTCGCTTTGCCGATGCTACTTGTACTAGTGCCAAACCACCACTGTCACTGCAAATTCTCAAACACAAACTCCAGCAACTGTCAGGTATTTAAATTGCTCATATCAATATAAAATAATCAATTCAAGAGCAACCTGATCTAGTGGAAGGTGTCCCTGCCCATGGCAGGGGGTGGGGCTGGGTGGGCCTTAAGGTCCCTTCCAACTCAAACCATTCCATGATTCTCTGACAACAGATGCTATGAAGCATTCAGGCGTATTTTTAGATTTTCACTGTAAATTAGCTAACAGTGTGAAGTAAGGAGTCAGGTCAGTGGAGCATGATATTTCAAGACATTTTCTTTTAGAGCTGCCAGTTACCAGGAGAAAGACGGGTTCTACCCGGTACGTGGGTGTCCACTTGGGTTAGAAATGTCTGAAGGTCCCACTTCTATGAAAAATCAGTATATTCACATTAAAATATACATTAGTGTTATTATAAATCAATGTTGTATTTGCCAAGATGATCCAGTCCTACAAATCCAAGGATGAAAGTCACAGCTTGCACAGTAAAAACAGTTCAAGAGTGACTCCCTGAAAATCAGACAGCAAACTATTAAAAAAGTTAATTTATGTACATCCAGAAAGCTATGCAAAAATGTAAACAGACACTTCATGTTCAGGTCTCTTGAATAAAAGAAGGGGCCAAATTTGCAAATTTGCAAATTTCCATTTAAAGGCTGAGCAATTCAACGAGCCATGCCGGGGCCTGAATCACTCTTGGAACGAATCCCTGTGCGAGCTCAGGATGATGGTCAAAACGCAAATGTTTCAAATGTCAAACTGGGAGAACTCACCTAGCACTAGCAATCTGTGTCAACACAATTTTGTGGCTATGGACATTCAGATAAATCGTTTAGAAATTTTAATTTTAAATATATATCCTTACACTTTGTACAACTACACAAAGCACCAGAAAACGTACAAATCAGTATCATACGCAAAAACGTTAAAAGAAATGCACCTGTTTTAACTGACCTTGACCTAAGAGAGTCCCCAACTGCTACACTAACAAAAGCCAGTGGCAGCAAATGAGGAAAAAATGTGCTTAGCTCTACAGAGACTGGATTTCCCTGATCAGCAGAACAGAGAATTGACACTTGCAGTGTTGTTCATCTGAAAGATGATGAGAAAAGAGGGGTAAAAAAAAACCCCAAAAAAACCCCCACAACCAGATGCACAGGCTGCATGGTGATGTTAACCCTCCAAAACCCTTTTTTTAACCTTTTTATCCAGGCTACCCTATCCCCAATAGAAGCAAAACAACAAAGACAGTATCATTTTGTCTTTGTTTTACCCACTGCAGAGCTCCGAGTCGACAGAAAGCAAAACCCAAGGTGAAGTGACAACAGATGTAGGTCAGAGTAGGTCTGTAAACCTCCAACAGAGCGAGAAAAGGTGGAGAAATGAAAGATTATCCATTGTTAAAACTTTATGGAGTAATACGGCAATTTCAAAATTCAGTTGGAAAATTAATTCACCCCGTCAAAATTTCTTGACGCAAAGCCACTTAGGAATTGTCACTGATTTTAAATTGACTCAATTCACCAACATGCAAGAGGCTGAATCAGTGAATTAAGAAAGACCCCAAAATCTACAGCTTCCCAAAAAGTAGATTAAGAATAATTCATGACATCCAGAATATATATCAGCAGAAAACCATAACCTTGCCACTTCTGTTTATAACGTCCACTGGTAGCACGTGCACTCAAGGTGCAAGGATGTCTAAAGTAACACCATCCTGGTTTTCTTTTTTAAGATGAAAGTATACACTCACTCCAAAACTCTCCACTAAAAACATCTACCTGGACTTGTGCAAAGCATTTGACGCCGTCCCACATGACATCCTTGTCTCTGAACTGCAGAGACATGGATTTGACGGATGGACCACACGGTGGATAAAGAACTGGCTGGATGGCCGCACTCAGAGAGTGGTGGTCAACGGCTCGATGTCCGAGTGGAGATCGGTGACAAGTGGCGTTCCTCAGGGGTCGGTGTTGGGGCCTGTGCTGTGTAACATCTTTGTCGGTGACATGGATGACGGCATTGAGTGCACCCTCAGCAAGTGTGACATGACACCGAGCTGTGTGGTGCGGTGACATGCTGGAGGGAAGGGATGGCATCCAGAGGGACCTGGACAGGCTGGGGAGGTGGGACCGTGCCAACCTCATGGAGTTCAACCAGGCCAAGGACAAGGTCCTGCACCTGGGTCGGGGCAATCCCAGCACAAGGACAGGCTGGGTGGAGACCGGATAGAGAGCAGCCCTGAGGAGAAGGGCTTGGGGGTACTGGGGGATGAAAAGCTGAACATGAGCTGGCAGTGTGTGCTGGCAGCCCAGAAAGTCAACCGTATCCTGGGCTGTAACAGCGAGGATAGTTATGACGCACAAACCCTCCGTGATTACTGGCTACACAGCTTCTAATTCACACTGTATTGTGATAAGACATAGACAAAACAAATATCAAGCTGATGACAAGTGACTGAAAAGTAACTGTCAGTAGACCTTTGGAAAGGGATCTCTAAAAAAATAGTGCTTAACAAAAAAATGTAATTTGAAGATTATCATTAAATAAGTACATTAGTATATACTCGTACGCAAGGAACCCTCTGTAGATAATTGATTAGTACTAGTAATAGTAATTGGAAAATACCAAGCCACCTAAAGCACAAGTATTTCACTCATTACAGAGCTACTGAATCCTGGAAACTCCCTTTTCTGCCATGTGTTTTGCTATTAATACTATTTGCTTTTAAGATAACCTGGGCTATAGGGTTGCAGCTGTGCTTTAGAAGGGTCTTTAAGGTCCCTTCCAGCCCAAACCACTCTGTGATTTAAACTGACAGCTCTCATTTAAAAAAAGAAAAAATAATGAAGGCGGGGGGGAGGCAATCAGCACAAACTCAAGAGCCAATACTATGTAACAAGGTGGCTGGTTTTGTTCTTTTTTTTTTTTTGTCCCATTCACACACAACAACTGCTACTCATCAATCTAAAAAACATCTATTGAACAATGAATACATGCACGAACACAGCCTTAGGCCCTCCAAAAATATCCTAATCTACCTTTGAAACAAAACCAAACAAAACCCTGCATGCAGCAAGTTAAAATACAGTGTTAAATATCAATTCCCTACCCCCATTAAGTGACACACAGATCTAGAAGGCTTTTTACAGTGATGAGATGTATTTATTCCAAGCAAGGGAAATAGATCCTACTCCATGAGCAACAGGGGAGGAACCCCGATGGTGAACTACAGACTCCTGAAATATTTATGTACAAGATGGCATTAAAATTTCCACCCGGCCACCCCAGCCCGGCCTGTTGCTCAAGGCCAGCATGTCCCAGGGGCAGAACTTGGCATTTGCCTTTGTTGACCTTCCCGAGGTTCCTGCCAGCCAGGTTGTTATTCAAGTCATTAACCAGTATCGATCCAGTACTGACCACTGAGAGACTCCCAGCTGGACTTTGCACTGCTTCCCCACCACTTACAGTTAAGTCCAGCCAATTTTCCACCCACTTATCAGTCCCTATCTCCTCGACGCGGCTATAAAGGTGTTACGAGAGACGGTGTCAACGGCCTCACTAAACTCAACACGTATAACACACACTGCTGTCACTTTGCCCACATGGCCAGTTATCCCAGAAGGAAATCAGGCACAATATGCCCTTGGTAAGTCCACGCTGGCTGCTCCCAATCACCTTCTTGCCCCTTCAAGACATGGCTTCTTGGTAAAGCTTTGGAAATGGCTTCTAGGTTTTGTTCCATAATCTACCCAGGAACTAGGGTAAGGCTGACGAGCCTGCTGTACTCCAGATCCTTCTTCTGAGTCATCTTTGAAAATGAGTGTGGCATTTGCCTTTTTCCAGTCATCAGGAACCTCTCCTGATTGCCATGACCTTTTAAAGACACTACTTCCTTAGGTCCCATGCCTTTGGTTCAGGTTATGGTAACCCTCCCTCAGCAGACCTAGTTTTATAGCCCTCCGCAGGTCTTGTGTCCCACCCTGTCAGATGGGTCTCATCCCTCCTCATCAGACCGTGTTCAAACAACGTTCTCACATTTATGAGATCCAAAGCTCCACCTGCACCATCCAGGTGCTGGTCTGCTGGATGTGTCCACTCCTGCTCAAGCCCTTCACCTTCACCAGAAGGACTAAGAACACACTCAAGTCCTGCACCACCATCCCATCCCCTCCCCCCATTCTTCACATCTGTTCCCAGAATTCTGCCATCACTTTTTCACAGAATGATTTGGGTTGGAAGGGACCTTAAAAATCATCTGGTTGCAACCCCCTGCCATGGGCAGGGACACCTTGCACTAGACCAGGTTGCTCCAAGCCTCATCCAGCCTGGCCTTGAAGACATCC